>NC_053493.1:295457335-295727335 GCF_905171775.1 Rana temporaria
CCTGATGGTGGGCTCAGGCCAACTTTTCTGTTGTACCCCTTGTACAATGCCAGCGGTTATTGTAGGGAGATTCTAAGTTGAGTGGATCTGCCTAGCTACAGCTCTGGCTTTTTATCACAATGACTGCCAACTTTAAAACCTGTTGTGTCTTTTTGTTTTTTCTTATAAAGTGCAGGTCTGGTTTTCATTGCCATGTTTGATGGTAGCCTATTTATTTAAATACCCATGAGGCAACATTCTACAACAGAATTTACAGGTGTGTAGGGGCCTGATGGTGAACTGCACTGGTATGAATACAACTACCATTGCTGTCCACATTTTAAAATGCTTTTTGACTGAATTCTCAGCATTAATACTGTACTTTGAGTCACTGACCCTGAACAAGCATTCAGCTAGTGAAGTTAGAGGAAAATCAAAACTCCTGATGTACATGCTTGTTTTAAGTCTGCAACACAAAGTATTCCTTTTTTAAATCAATCAATGAAGCAGCCAGGCAATTTTTCAAAAAGGGAACCGCATTAGCTGCCTATGTATCTTCAGACCGATTTTCTTTTACGTGCTTAACCACTTCAATACCGGGCTTTAAAACCCACCTCCTTCCCGGGCCTATTCTGGCACTTCTTTCCTACATGTACAAATCCTCATTCTTTTGCTAGAAAATTACTCAGAACCCCCAAACATTATATATGTTTTTTTAGCAGACACCCTAGGGAATAAAATGGCGGTCATTGCAACTTTTTATCTTGCACCGTATTTGCGCAATAATTTTTTAAACGGCTTTTTTTTGTAAAAAAAACGGTTTCATAAATTAAAAAATAACAAAACAGTAACGTTAGCCCAATTTTTTGGTAAAATATGAAAGATGATGTTACGCCGAGTAACTAGATACCTAACATGTCACGCTTTGAAATTGCGTACACTCATGGAATGGCGCCAAACTTCGTTACTTAAAAATCTCCATAGGCGACACTTTAAAATTTTTACAGGTTGCCAGTTTAGAGTTACAGAGGAGGTCTAGTGCTAGAATTGTTGCACACGCTCTAACGCACGCGGCGACACCTCACATGTGTGGTTTGAACGACGTTTACATACGTGGGCGGGACTTACGTGTGCGTACGCTTCTGAGCGCGAGCTACCGGGGACAGGGGCATTTTAATTTTTTTATTATTTTTTCTTTTTTATTTTACTTATTTCTTTATTTTTTACACTTTTTTTTACACTTTTTTTTTTTTCAATCGCTTTTATTCCTATTACAAGGAATGTAAACATCCCTTGTAATAGGAATGTGCATGACAGGTCCTCTTTAAGGAGAGATGCAGGGTCAATAAGACCCCACATCTCTCCTGCAGGCTGGAAAGAATGAGATCGTGAAAAAAAATTCACAGATCTCATTAAAACTAGCCGCAATTGCGGTTTGTTTACTTACGGGGACCCGGGCGTGACGTCATCACATCGCGCCCGGGCCTCCGACGGTCATAGAGATGACTGGTGACCAGATGGTCACCAGTCTTCTCTATGGCAAACATCCGGCTGACGGCGATCATCTCTCCGGGCCCCCGGTGGGACGGGAGAGCCCGGAGAAGCACCGGATGGCGGCGGGAGGGGGGGATGTCCCCTCCCGCCGCCTGTAAGAACGATCTAGCGGCGGAACCGCCGCTATGATCGTTCTTACGGTGCGCAGGATCGCCGCCGCTAAAAAATGATATCTCAATGATGCCTCCGGGTGCAGGCATCATTGAGATATCCCCCCGCAAAGCCCATCACGTCATATGACGTCCACCCAGGATAACAGGTCCCCGTTTTGGACGTCATATGACGGCGTGCGGGTGTCAAGTGGTTAAAGACATTATGTATATGAATCAGTACTGTACTCAAACTGCTTAGTGCAGGGGTTGGCAAACCAGGCACACAGCTGCATTTATGATGCCACGCGAAGGCTTGGACATCGGACACCTGAACAAAGCCCGATGCTTGTGGTTGGCTACACAAGTAGCCCGGCTGCCTCTCTACTGCCCACCTCATTAAGCTTGCATGATTTTAGCCAACATGGATGCTGGTGTTCGGCCGGATATATGGCATGCTGAGTTGAGATAAGTATTTGACCCCTTTTTAAAAGTACTTGGTGGCAAAACCCTTTTTGGCAATCACAGAGGTCAGACATAGTTGGCCACCAGGTCTGCAAACCTCTCCGGAGGAATTTTTCCCACTCTTCTTCGCAGATCATCTCCAAGTCATTAAGGTTTTGAGGCTGACGTTTGGCAACTCTAACCTTCTGCTCCCCCACATATTTTCTATGGCTAGGCCACTCCAGGACCTTAATATGCTTTTTCTTGAGCCACTCCCTTGTTGCCTTGGCTATGTGTTTTGGGTCATTGTCATGCTGGAATACCCATCCACAACCCATTTTCAATTTTCTGGCTAAGGGAAGAAGGTTCTCACCCAATGGTCCCTTCCATCGTCCCTTTAATGCGGTGAAGTTGTCCTGTCCCCTTAGCAGGAAAACACACCCAAAGCATAATGTTTCAACCTCCATGTTTGACGTGGGGATGTTGTTCTTTGGGTCATAGGCAGCATTCCTGCTCCTCTTAACGCAATGTGTTGTGTTGATGCCAAAGAGCTTGATTTGTGTCTCATCTGACCACAACACTTTAACCCAGTTCTTGGAATCATCCAGATGTTCATTAACAAACTTCAGACAGGCCTGTGCATGTGCTTTCTTGAGCAGGGGGATCTTGCAGGTGCTGCAGGATTTCAGTCCTTTGTGGTGTAGTGTGTTACCAATCGTTTTTTGGTGACTATGGTCCCAGCTGCCTTCAGATCATTGAAAAGATTTTCCTGTGTAGTTCTGGGCTGATTCCTCATTGTTCTCATGATCATTGAAACTCTACGAGGTGAGATCTTGCATGAAGCCCCAGATCAAGGGAAATGGACAGTTATTTTGTGTTTCTTCCATTTACGAATAATCGCACCAACTGTTGTCACCCTCTCACTAAGCTGCTTGGCGATGGTCTTGTAGCCCATTCCAGCCTTGTGTAGGTCTACAATCTTGTCCCTGACATCCTTGGACAGCTCTTTGGTCTTGGCTATGGTGGAGAGATTGGAATCTGATTTGCTTCTGTGGACAGGTGTCTTTTAAACAGGTAACAAGCTGAGATTAGGAGAACTCCCTTTAAGAGTGTGCTCCTAATCTCAGCTCGTTACCTGTAAAACTGTGAAGTGCTACCTTATAAGTTGCAAATAAGATGATGAAAAATATACTGCGATATCATATAAGCATTAAACCATGAATGTGACCACGTAATACAATCAGTCTATTTAAAAGGTGAACATGCCAAAAAGCACTCTGTGGCAATAACTAAGGGTCAGTTCACACCACACGCAGTCCAGTGCATTTTTTATTTCTGCATCAAAAATGTATGGAAAGTAGGTTATATGGTTTTCAATGGCATAGTTCCTTCTTTCCAGACTACACTTCTATCTTTTTTTTTTCTCAGGGCCTTTCATCTCATTAATACCCCTAATGGAATATATATACTTGTCTCTCACTTCTGTCAGTGTCATTATTTCACTCAGATATTTAATGGAAGCTAGCCACCAGTGCCACATTTTTTAAAACTCCTCCTGTGTTATATGTCAATTTCTCAGATTTTTTTAGATTTTGATTAATTGCCCTAATTCATTGATCTATCTTTGGCGGGTATTTTAAAATCCATTTTTGTAATATTTTACGAGCCATATACATAGTTCTTAACCAAATCACATGCATTTCTGCTAGCAGGGCGCCTTCCGGTATGATCCCTAGCAATGCCATTTTTGGTTCTAATTGGATTTGTGCAAAGCATACCAGATTGCAACCTCAGGCAATTGCACATTATTCCATATAGGTGTACCCTCATGTTGAGTAGTGACCCATATCTTATGTATAAAATTAAATGTAGAATAACTAAGTTTACTATAGAAATGATAAGCTACTATTAACTGTACCAGGGGATTTATCGGCAACTGGGAGTATATAATCTGCTGTATGGCTTCCTCCTAACCTATAACATTCCATCTGTTGCTGAAGTTGGGATGCCAAATAATACAATCTAGCATTGGGAACGGCCAGCCATCCCTCATCTTTAGGCAACTGCAAAGTTTCCCATCTGCTTTTTTTTCTGGAACTAAAACCATATAACCTACTTTCAATGCGTTTTTGTTGCAGAAAAACGCGTGCTGGACTGCATCAAAAACGCACTGGAACACATCAAAAACACGCATGCAGAAAAGCATCTGGACTGTGTTTTCTATGGTGTGAACTGGCCCTAAATCCTTCCGTGGGTAAGTGTTTGTCACAATAACACGTGCCCTCCACCGGTTAAAGTATGTGCTCACCTCCCCAAAAGACCCCACATAGGGTCTAATTGCACCTTCCCCTCAGGAGTACAAATCATCTGGATGGCAGCTGCTCTGGTGTTCCTTGGACTCCTCATATAGCTCAGACAATGGTACTCCAAATGTATAACGTGAACAGGAAGGAGCTAACTAATTTACGTTTTAAACAGTAAGCACTAGATAAGTTCCTTCCTGTTCACATGTTATACATTTGGAGCACCACTGTCTGAGCTATATAAGAGTCTAAGAGCAGACACCACTAGAGCAGCTGCCATCCAGAGGATTTGACGCAATTAGACCCTATGTGGGGTCTTTTGGGGGAGGTGAGCACATACTTTGACCGGTGGATGGCACTTACTCACTGAAGGATTTTGTTATTGCCACACCTTTTTAAATGGACTGATTGTATTATGTGGCCACATTCACTGTTTAATGTTGATATGATATCAAGAATAATTATCTATATTATAGCACTGTAGTGGTTGGTTCGCAGCAATTTTTTCATTCCCTTTTTTGCAATTTATATATTTTTTTTATAGGAGGGTCTTAACATTATTGCTACTTAGTAAATTGTTATCACAATTTTCAAGTTGGCCACTGGGTGGCACTAGTATCACTGTTGCAGCACTTTTTATGTAATTTACTTTAGAGGAGGTAGCGCTTCACCTTTTTACTTTGATTTTGTCATAGTTTATGTGGGAACACCATTTGTGTTATGCGGCAACCTCATACACATTTATTGCAAGAATTCTTTTTTTTTTTTTTTTTTTTATACACTTTTATTTGCTGACCCATTTCATAGTAGCTCTGAAGTTTTATTACCTGTACAGAAGACACTTGGGAGCCAGAAATCTTGCTGATTGATGGGGGATCAAATACTTATTTCACTCAATAAAACTCAATAAACAGTCTCTCACTGTTAAAATAAACCTACCATTAAAATTATAGACTGACCATTTCTTTGTCATTGGGCAAACTTACAAAATCAGCAGGGGATCAAATACTGTTTTCCCCTCAGTGTAGTTCATAAATCTATTTCTGTGTTTTTTTTGGGTTTGTTTTTTATGTATTGAATTGAGAATTTACAAAGTGGTTTGAGCTCAGCATAGACAATCTTGGTTGATTTTCATCACATTGTGCATGCGTTTTCAGTTTTGGTATGTTAGGCAAAATTTAATTAGTCACATAGGGCCAGATCCACAAAAACCTGACGTAACTTAAAAAATCCAATTTAAGTTACACTGGCTTAAAGTTTCTACCTAAGTGCCTGATCCACAAAGCACTTATCTAGAAATTTCAGGCTGTGTAACTAAAATTCCGCCGGCGCAAGGCGTTCCTATTCAAATGGGGCGAGTCCCATTTAAATGAGGCGCGCTCCCGCGCCGGCCGTACTGCGCATGCGCGTCGGCCGTACTGCGCATGCGCGAAGTTACGTTACGCCGAGTTTTGAGGATCGCGACGGCTTAAAGTTGCGTCGGGGAAAAAAAAAATGACAGCGGCATGCATTCCTGAGGGAGAACTCATGCCAATTTTCAAAGAAAAAACCGGCATGGGTTCCCCCCCCAGGAGCATACCAGGTCCTTAGGTCTGGCATGGGTTGTAAGGAGACCCCCCCACGCCGAAAAATTGACGTAGGGGGTCCCCCTACAATCCATACCAGACCCGTATCCAAAGCACGGTACCCGGCCGGCCAGGAAGGGAGTGGGGACGAGCGAGCGCCCCCCCCCTCCTGAGCCGTGCCAGGCCGCGTGCCCTCAACATGGGGGGGTTGGGTGCTCTGGGGCAGGGGGGCGCACTGCGGGCCCCCCCACCCCAGAGCACCCTGTCCCCATGTTGATGAGGACAGGACCTCTTCCCGACAACCCTTGCCATTGGTTGTCGGGGTCTGCGGGCGGAGGCTTATCGGAATCTGGGAGTCCCCTTTAAAAAGGGGGCCCCCAGATACCGGCCCCCCACCCTAAGTGAATGGATATGGGGTACATCGTACCCCTATCCATTCACCTGGAGGCAAAAAGTAAAAGTTAATAAACACACAACACAAGGGTTTTTAAAATATTTTATTATTCTGCTCCGGACGCCCCCCCTGTCTTCGTTATTAGCTCAATTACCAGGGGGGGCTTCTTCTTCCGCTCTCCGGGGGTCTTCTCCGCTCTCCGGGGGTCTTCCGCTCTCCGGGGGGGCTTCTCCGGACTCCGGGGGGGCTTCTCCGGACTCCGGGGGGCTTCTTCCATCTTCTCCCCTCTTCCGCTCTTGACTCGGCGAACCCCGGTTCTTCTGCAGCTCTCCGGTGCCTTCTTCTTCAGCGCTGGCTGCCTGCTATGTTTGTGTGTTAGCTCGATTTCAAACAGGCAGCCGGCGCGGTCTTCTGTGGCGTCATCTTCTCTTCTGGTCTTCTGTTCTTCCGATGTTGCCTCGTCGCCTGTTGTCGCTGTAATGATGGAAGCGCGCCTTGCATCACATTTATATAGGCATCACCGTCCCATCATGCTCCGGTAGGTACCCACGTGGTGGGTGCCTACCCACGTGCACCCACCACGTGGGTACCTACCGGAGCATGATGGGACGGTGATGCCTATATAAATGGGATGCAAGGCGCGCTTCCATCATTACAGCGACAACAGGCGACGAGGCAACATCGGAAGAACAGAAGACCAGAAGAGAAGATGACACCACAGAAGACCGCGCCGGCTGCCTGTTTGAAATCGAGCTAACACACAAACATAGCAGGCAGCCAGCGCTGAAGAAGAAGGCACCGGAGAGCTGCAGAAGAACCGGGGTTCGCCGAGTCAAGAGCGGAAGAGGGGAGAAGATGGAAGAAGCCCCCCGGAGTCCGGAGAAGCCCCCCCGGAGTCCGGAGAAGCCCCCCCGGAGAGCGGAAGACCCCCGGAGAGCGGAGAAGACCCCCGGAGAGCGGAAGAAGAAGCCCCCCCTGGTAATTGAGCTAATAACGAAGACAGGGGGGGCGTCCGGAGCAGAATAATAAAATATTTTAAAAACCCTTGTGTTGTGTGTTTATTAACTTTTACTTTTTGCCTCCAGGTGAATGGATAGGGGTACGATGTACCCCATATCCATTCACTTAGGGTGGGGGGCCGGTATCTGGGGGCCCCCTTTTTAAAGGGGACTCCCAGATCCTGATAAGCCTCCGCCCGCAGACCCCGACAACCAATGGCAAGGGTTGTCGGGAAGAGGTCCTGTCCTCATCAACATGGGGACAGGGTGCTCTGGGGTGGGGGGGCCCGCAGTGCGCCCCCCTGCCCCAGAGCACCCAACCCCCCCATGTTGAGGGCACGCGGCCTGGCACGGCTCAGGAGGGGGGGGGGGCGCTCGCTCGTCCCCACTCCCTTCCTGGCCGGCCGGGTAGCGTGCTTTGGATACGGGTCTGGTATGGATTGTAGGGGGACCCCCTACGTCAATTTTTCGGCGTAGGGGGGGTCCCCTTACAACCCATACCAGACCTAAGGGCCTGGTATGCTCCTGGGGGGGAACCCATGCCGGTTTTGTTTTTTACAAATTGACGTGGAGTTCTCCCTCGGGAAAGCATACCAAATGCCGTCGCTGCAATGGGCCTTTACAAGGTGTGACTAACTTTACACTTTGTAAAACGAGCCCTAATTTTACACTTGCAAAATAACACTTACGGCGCAAAAAAAAAGCTAGAAAGCTTTGTGGATCGCCTTAAGTGCTAATTTGCATACTAGCAACGGCATTTCGACTCGAAATGCCCCCAGCGGCGGATGCGGTACTGCATCCTAAAATTAGGCAGTGTAAATCAATTACACATGCCGGATCTTCTGTGTAACTTTGGAAAAAGCCTTTTGAGGATCGTTTCCAAAGTTACACACAGACTGAACAGCACTTAAGTCGGAGTATCTCTTTTGAGGATCTGGCCCCTTATTTCTAGACTTGGATTACATTTTTTTTAATGCCTTTGTTTTTGCAAATTACTTGCTGTATCACAGAAATATTCCATTGGATGTGGGTCCCTTAGGACTTAATAAGAAAATATGAGCTTCTTTTTAATGCCTTAATTAGTCCTTAAATTATATACTGGGCATTCCTATACCTGTTATGTTGGTATTGTTAGGAGTAATTACCCCTGAAAAGCTATTCTGTATGGATATACTGTAATATTATACCTTGTAAAACAAAACATGTGTTACTCTGTAGGTCTCAAAAGGTGATGTAAGTGTAAATAATATCCCCAGTTTAAATGGTAAGAAAGTGGCATGGCTTTTGCACCATAAAGCCTTTGGGGGGAAAAAAATATATATATCTTATGAGGAGCAATCATAAAGCGAATGTTCCATGTTTTGTACCTGTTCACATGTAATGCACTGGTTAATCCTAAAAAGTGCTTTATCCTGTGCCCTGTTCATTTTCATTACATTGGATCCTCAGTCTTTATTGGGTTGATTTACTAAAACTGTAGAGTGCAAAAACTGGTGCAACTCATCATAGAATCCAATCAACTGCCATTTTTTTTTTTTGTCAAAGCTTAATTGAACAAGCTGAAGTTAGAAACTGATTGGCTACTGTACACAGCTGCACCAGATTTTGCACTCTCCAGTTTTAGTAAATCAACCCCAATGTTCATTGAGTGTGTGAGCACTCTTGCTGGCAAGGAGGTGGGGTAATACAGCCGAACAGATAAGGCATGACCCTCCTCTATTTGTATAATGCTTTCAACTGATCCAATATGTCCTGTGCTAGAAAACAATAATAATCAAAACCCATTCCACAAGTGTTGTGCTGTCAATCCAAATCCGTAAGTGAGATAAATAATCTAAAAGGGCAAATAAATCAATGATAACGTTCAGTATTAAACCAATTCATAAAGTCCACCATGAATAAAAAGAATCTTCATAATATCCAATCTGCACTAACCACCATGTAATTAAGCTGTTTACCAGATAGTTAGACCCCATAGCATAAGAGGTCTAATGCAGCATTTCCATAAGGTATCCCAAATGGATGGATGGCTCAAACCTTTCTTACATAAAATATTGCATGCCTCAGAATGGTCCCTGGGTCATTTCACATATACTGGTCTCACCACCACAAGTATATACCAGAGGAAAAAACAAGGAAGTACTGTATAAAATGAACAAACAGAAGAATTAAGAGCATAAAACATTGAACTTAAACGCCGCCCTACGCATGTTTTGTCCGATGGGACATCTTCCAGAGACATCTGTCTGGGATTACACAAAGAGACATAAGGATCTAAGACGGCCTATAACCACAGAAGATCTGTGGTTAGTTCTCAAAGATGTTTGGAGCAACCTACCTGCAGAGTTCCTTCAAAAACTGTGTGCATTGATGCTGTTTTAAAAAGTAAAGTGTGGTCACACCCAATAATGATTTGATTTGGATTTGCCTTCTTTTCATTAATTTTCCATTTATATTAAATACATACCGGTAATAATAATAAAAAAAAACACTATCAACACTTCTATTTCTGAAAGCATTCTTATAGCATTTTTTCACATCTGCCTGAGACTTTTGCATAGCACTGTATGTGCATATACACAGTAAAGAAAATCTAAACACCAATGCGTCCAAATATAAGATATCGTGATAAACACAGTGAATGCAGCTGGTGTGATATTATCCACAGTAAAAAAAAATATATATATATATATATATATATATATATATATAAAATTAGTGCACACTATGAATTCTCTCAAGTGCAAAACACAAGTGTCCCAAAACAGATCATATACTTACTATACAAGGTAATGGTGGAGAAAAGGTCCAAGATGAATCAGCTTAATGTCCATAAAAAAATGTATGACACTTTTGTGCATTCACATTCCACACGTGATCTTCCCTTCACCTGGTGTCACTCAAAATGCTCACCTTAGGTACAGAGCCCTTAAATTATAGGAGGTCGAAAACACTTAAGAATCAATCTAATTTTACAACTTGGGTAGCAACAGCATAAGGTATGCCATCCTGGCCTCAAGGAGAGGCGATCTAATCTGACCAGACCTTCCCCTGAAGAGGTACTAAGAGACTATGGGGTTGATTTACTAAAGGCAAAGCGAGTGTGCACTTTGCAAAGTGCAGTTGCTCTAGAGCTTAGTAAATGAGGGAAACATTCTCTTTGTAAAGAGTACCCAATCACATACAAGTAAAATAAAAAAAAACAGCATTTTTCCTTGCACATGATGGAAGTCAGCAAAGCTTTTGCTCATTTACTAAGCTCTGGAGCAACTGCACTTGCAGAGTGCAACTGCACGGTCTCTTTGCCTTTAGTAAATCAACCCCTATGGGGTTGATTTACAAAAGCTGGAGAGTGCAAAATCAGTCTCACTTCTGCATAGAAACCAATTCGCTTCCAGGTTTTATTGCCAAAGCTTAATTGGACAAGCTGAGTTTAGAAACTGGATGGTTTCTCTGCAGAGGTGAAACTGATTTTACACGCTCCAGCTTTAGTAAATCTCCCCCTATGTTTAGAATAAGGAAAATCACCGCTCAAGGTGGGTCTGCTATAGGGTCATACACAGGTGTAAGATTCCAAGGGTGCTGGCAGTGCACTAGGCAAGCATTGGCGTAAAATGAAGGATGGATGGCCGCACTCCAAACCAAACAGGTTGTCTTTATTTAAACGAACAGCAAAAACATACCAGATCACAGCAACAGAAACAGGAGGATAACCAACGTTTCGCACTGACTTAGTGCTTATTCATGGCTTATTCATGGCCATGAATAAGCACTAAGTCAGTGCGAAACGTCGGTTATCCTCCTGTTTCTGTTGCTGTGATCTGGTATGTTTTTGCTGTTCGTTTAAATAAGGACAACCTGTTTGGTTTGGAGTGCGGCCATCCATCCTTCATTTTACGCCAATCCCCCTATGTTTAGTTGGGCAGAAGCCTGTGCAGCCCAAGTGGAGTAGTTTGTCTCAATGCTAGGTGTGATAACGTGGTACGTCTCTGCAGAAACAGGCTTATGGTCTAAAGAGCACGGATAGCCAGGAGGCTGGAAATTTTCTGTTTTGCCGGTGTGATGCTGAAAAACCCTGCAAGGGGTATTTTTAAATAAAAACAGGCAAAAAGCCCTAAAATTTTCTTTACTGACTGTACTGAATCAAAGGAAACGTACTACACTTGGGTTAACTGCCCACTATATATATATATATATATATATATATATATATATATAGACAATGTTTGACTTTACTTCCCTTCATCAAGCTCAGTGTGAAATGCAATGTAACACAGTACATAACAATCTGCTTGATACCTACCTGCTATATTTGCTATTGTATCCCTGCTTGTTCACCACTTGGTGGGGTGATCCTGAGGACAGCGACCTGGTACTAACATGCAGCAAAACCCATATCCACCATCAGGAACTCTAGTGACTACCAGTTAGTGCTTAGACCCTGCACCTTCGGTGAACCCACATCATCTGCCAGGGTGCTTGTTTACTTATCCTGCTGGTCAATCGGAGCCTTTCTACTGCTCTAGCTACTGGTCTCCAAGCCTGACCCCTGACACACATCTAAAAGTTTTTTGAACTTATTTACACTCTTCACTGACACCACCAGCCACATAAGGAAGTTTCACATCCTTCTCTGCACTCTATCCAGTTCACACACATTCTTCCTGAGGATTGGTAACTAGAACTGGATGGCTTACTCAAGATGTGGCCGAACCACAATTTTGTAAAGTAGTAGAATTATAGTTTTTAATGCATGCTAATAGTCTGCTGGCATTGCTTGCTACAGCTTTGGAATGCACGCTGTTGCTGAGTCTGTCATCTACTAGGACCCAGGCCCGGACTGGTCATAGGGCACACTGGGCACTTGCGCGGTGGGCCGGGCCGCATGTCTAGGGGCCCAGGGGGTGGAAACTACAGGTCAGCTGACCTGTGACTATGAAGAGGGAGAATCTGGAGGAGACGATGGACCAGACAGAAAGTGAGTGCGGCCCGTGTGCCTGGATAGGAGGGGCGGCTGCATTTAGAAAAATCTGAAAAGGAAACTAAATAAATTTCATACCACGCTCAAATAACATATTAGTACAATGAATAAACACAGGAAAAAAGAATGCAATGAATAAACACATGAAAAATTAATGAATAATAATGTCCATAAAGCCACCACCAGAATCTTCAATCCAAGTGAAAAATAGTGAAGAATTCTTAATTGCTGTGTGAAGTAAGTGCCGTCTTCCACTGGTATTTAGGCAAACATCCTACTCACCATTGCGACATAACACCCATTACAGGTAGTCAGACAAGCATAGATATCAATAGGGATATATCCTCCGGTGTAATACAACCCCTAACACAGTATTCACCAATGATGAGTGACATAAATCAAAGAGAAAATAAATGACTCCTCATGGTGTAGTATATAAGAGATTTTCATCCATAAAAATGTAGTATTTACAGTTTAAAAAACCTTGATCAGCCCAAAGTGTTTCGTCAGCAACGTATGGCGTCATCAAGGGTCATGTGATTACACACACCTTTTTTATCTAGGTCTTCTAAAGTTTCTATATTTTGTTCTGAAGTTATTTCCCTGCTTAGTTTTGTATCATCAGCAAACACAGAGATTGAACTATATACTGTAAATTAGGGTTGCGCCTATGCCGTTATCAGTGAAGATACTAAGCATTTTTAATTTCAATGATTTTTATTGAATTTGATCATAAAAACAAACAAAAAGGAACACAAACAGATCATATGTGGACAATATCTGCCAATAGAATACATGGAAGCAATCAATTGAGTACGAATAACAGACTCCGGTAGAAATATAGTGAGTGTTGGGAAAATAAGTTACTAAAATACCAGATACAGGTGCTATCCGCTCCCACCCAGACACCCCCATGGGATCAAGCTGTGCCAGGGAGGGGAGACAGCACACCGCCTGTCACTGTCATCACTCCTTATGTAGCTATTGAAATAATGTAGAAGAAACAAAACAAAACAAGGACAGGGAGAGGGAAAGGGGCAGAGCACAAATATAATAAAAGTAGGTAACAAGATGCACCGGTTGGTAGAAGCGTCAACCTAAACAATTAACCTGGGACTATGTCACTGTAATTATCCTCAGGTACCTACACCAGGAAGTTTGTCAGTAGGAAGGTGCCCATGCAAACTGGAGGGTGGGGGGAAGGGGGGAGGGAGTCACCGTATGTCAGTCACACTATATAGAAATAAAGCAATACATAAGTGCATGGACTGTGTTATTGGATCAATGTAAGCGAGTTATCAATCTTTAACTGTACATCTTGGGTTAGATAACCAGCTGTGCCATTTAGTCCTAAATGGTTTGATCTTAAAGCGGGGGTTCCGCGGGATATCGTTTTTTTTTTCCCTCTAATCAGCGGGTCTTACCTTTAATCCTTCACTAACAATGTGTCCCACTCTTTAAGCCATCCGATGCGCTGTATTTAGATAAATTGTATATTTGATCCTGATCCGATGGACGTTTCCATCTTGCCTGTGGGCAAACTGAAGCCGACAGGGTCTTCTTCCGGGATAGGGCGAATGCTGGCCTCCCAGCATTCACCGCTCGATCCCGCGCATGCGCAGTGTTGACGGCGAGCGTCGCCGTCAACACTACATGGTTAGATGTCGCGCGATTACATGACCGCGCATCGACGGAGGAGTTGCTAAATTGGAGTGACAGGACGGGGGAGAATGGACTTACACGCCCATTCCCCGCGGGAGATATTGATTGACAGGTCGAAACATCAAGCAGGAAACGGGTAAGAAGGACTCAAAAAAAAAAAAAAATCGTTTGGTGTTTATTTTTGCAGAGCATTTGAATAGACAGCATGTTATAAAACAGGGTGAACCACCGCTTTAAGATCTGTAATTGCCAACAGTTTCTCCATCTCACATTAGAGTATGTATCACATCGTTGGGAGATGGAGATTTAACCGTGTTCCACAACCTTGTAATAGTTATTTTTACTGCTAACAAAAGTTGTATGATCACCACTCTGAGCTTAGATGGAAATTTGTGTATCTTTAGATGTAATAAAGCAAGTTCAGGGTTGGGATCTATACGTCGCTCGCATATATCTGAAATCATGGAGAAAATCTTGTTCCAGAAGGATTGTACTGATTTACAAGACCATAGAATATGGTACAAAGTACCCATGTCTCCACACTTTCGCCAGCCTAGGGCTGTGTGGTCAGGGTAGTATTTGGACACTTTTGAAAAAGTTCCCAGTGATTTACACACTTGGAAGATGAGTACGTGGTGGAAAATGCTGCTTTCCAATAATTATCTGGGAAGGTCTTAACCAGGGTTTTCTCCCATTTAATGATATTAGTCGTTTTGGAGAAGGAGTCTTGGTCATTGTAAATATTGTAGAACAGCGAAATTCCCTTAACCGGGATAGTAGGGTCTTGGAGGAACTTGTTAATCGAGGCCGATAGTTCCAAGTGGAAGGGTAGGTGAAACCGAGATGCCAAATATTCGAAGGTGTAAAGGGATGTGTTATGGTATAGATCTCTAAAGAGATTAGGCCATTTGAGATCCAAATTTTCAGGTCAAGGCAAGGTATGAAATGCTGAAGGACTGAGATTGGTGTAGATAGCTTACAGAGTGATCCGCTAGTCGAGGAAGAGGTAGGGAGCTCGGACCACATTTTAGTGGATATCTGCACTGTTGGGATAGAAGTAGAGACAGGGGCTCACAATTTAATGGTGATGAGAGTTAATCTGAGGTCTTTATGCTGGGTACTGTTGGCCTCCAGAAGTGTCCATGATTTGTGTGTGGAGGGAGTCCACCAGTGTTTAAGCTGGTCTATGATACATGCTTTGTAGTAGGCCATTGCATTGGGGGCTCCCATTCCACCAAGTTTTCTATGTTTTAACATAATAAGGAGAGAACATCTATGCAGTTTTCGATTCCATATGTACTGATTGAAAATTGTTTGTACCGAGGAAAGGAAGGTGCGTGGTAGAGGGACTATTATTGTGCAGAATAAATAGGAGTTTAGGGAGTATTATTTTTAATGCTGCTATTTTCCCTGCTGTTGATAGATCTTGGGTATGTAGTTGGTTCAGTTGTTGAGTGAGTGAGAAACTTATATAGCGCAACACATGCGAACTGAATCGCCTCTGGGCGCTTAGTATACATTCCCTGAGTAAACTTTTTTTCCCTCAGAAGAGATGGGTTTTGATTTTTCTTCTGAAGGCCAAGTAGTTCACCTCCAGTCGGATGCTGGTTGGTAGAGCATTCCATAGTCTAGGTCCTTGGACTGCAAATCTTCGTTCTCCTTTGCACTTGTATCTGGCTTTGTGTATCTGAGTAGATTTTGGTTGGTGGATCGCAGAACGCGATTGGGGTTGTGAGCTTTTCGTTTTTCGCATAGATATTGGGGGGCATTTCCTTGAACACACTTATGCGTCAGACAGAGTGCCTTGAAGGTTATTCTGTCTTTTACAGGGGCAAAGATTCCAGAAAAGGCTTAAAGTTATACCTATAGAGTAGTGAGGTATGTCGGGTCAGTTGAGTTTCTAAAAAGGGTAATGAGTGAGAAGACCAAATAAAGGGGAATTCTCTAGTTAAGGAAGATTGCAAAGAAGCAGAAATATTAATGCCTAGCATTTGGGATTTGGTGGCATTTAATTTGTAGTATGACACAGCACTAAATTCACGCAGTATATTCTGTGTCTCGGTCAAGGATGTTTTGGGATTGGAGAGCATAAGCATGACATCGTCAGCGAATAAGCTAATTTATCTTCCGTTCATGGACGGACACAGCAGCCTTTGACCTTAGGGTTATATCCGCTTCCTTCAGGAGAGTTAGGCAGAAAAAAAGCACTTTAAGTGTTAAAAACACTTTCCTCAGTGCAGCTCCTCCCAGGGGGCGTGGTTCTCCGGGTATAACCCACACCCTGCTCTAGCAGCTCCAGTTTCTTTCTGCCTAACGTCAGGAGAGGACAGGCACTCTGGAGTCCCTGTACTCTGGAGATTTTTTTTTCGCTTTTTATTATTTTGTTCCTGCATTTTGAATCCTGTCATTCTTCTATCAACAGCCGACTGGGTGACAGGCTGGGTATTGACTCTTGTAGTCCCCCCATGTTCGGCCATCGAGCGTGTGCCGGCCCTCAGCTCAGCTCTTTGTTGACGTTGGTTCTGTCCGGGATACCTCCAGCCGGTAGTCGCAGGACGGGTAAGTAGTGGCCCCTTGCCCTGGCAAGGTGGTTTGGCTGGTGTTTTCCCTGGGGAGGTCAACTGAGGGTCCGCCCTGCTTTCCTCTCTCCCTTTCCTCTCCCTCCTTCCCCAGACTGGGTAGCGGCTGTGAGGGGAGGCCTCCTGGGGCTTCTTTATTACCAACCCGGGCCCGTGTGTTGTGGGAGACTGTTTTTTCTCTGGGGGGTGCTGCTGTGTAGTGTTAGGCGCATCACTGGGGAATTTGAACTGCGCCACGGCCACCATTTTGCCATGGTCGCGGTTTACATAGTCGGCGGCCATTTTCCTGTAGCCCGCTGGTGATTTTTACCTCAGACATCGGCCATCTTGGAACTGTCTTGGCCTCTTGTGACAGTTTTAGCACTGCAAAACGCTGCAAATCTTCCCTGAGGTGACAGACGCAGCACAGCCAGCACATCAGAGCACACCTCTCTCTGTACCCGGGTGGGGTGGTGAGTCCCTGAGAGGCCTCTGCTTCTATTTTTGCAGCCAGGAGGTTACAGGTGGGTTGTTCTGCCTTGCAGTACACAGCGGTGGGGCAACATGGAACCTGAACCTGGTGTTTCTGCCCCAACAATGCCTGAGTTATACTTTAATCCCCCTGCCCCTGCCGCATCTGTTGAGGCAATGTCGGCTGTCCTTGAGGCGTTTTTCGCCAGGTTTGAAGCAGCTAGTGCCCAGAAGGGGGGGAAAAAGCAGCCCCTCCCTCAGCCTGCTTTTGGGGATGTCTCTGACACAGACTCATTGCCAGCTGTTGCTTCCGAATCTGGTTCTGTAATGTCAGATGATGCAGGCTTAACCCACACGGACTGTGAGGATGACTCTGTCTCAGGGTCAGTGAATGATAGGGAATTTGTTGGAGCTCTTATTTCTGCAGTGCGTGATACTCATAAACTTGAGGATTTGGCGGGGCACCAGATGTGCCTGTCCCTTTTGGGTTCCGCAAACCGCCCAGCACCGCAAAGGTATTTCCCTGTATTCCATATTTGGAGCAGTTGCTCTGTAAGGAATGGGACACGCCACAGAAAGTTTTTGCTGTTCCTAAAAACTTTGCAGTCCGTTATCCCTTTGAGGAGGGTTTTTTGACAAAGTGGGTCTCTCTTCCATCAGTGGACCCTCCCGTGTCCAGACTGAGTAAAGCCACCACATTGCCTGTGGAAGGGGCTCCCGCTTTTACGGACCCCACTGATAGGAGAGTCGAGGCTGTGGCCCACTCTATGTTCACAGTTGTGGGTTCGGCTGTGAGACCGGTTGTGGCCGGGTCTCTGGTGTCGCAGACACTGACTGAACGGACAAAGTTGTTGCTGCAGAAGCTGGAGGAGCAGGATGCTTCCGAGACCTGCAAGGACCTGGCTGAACAATTGGTTCAGGGTCTAAAATTTGTCTGCGAGTCGGCTCTGGATACGCTTCCCTTGCTTTCCAGAGCCTCCGCCTATGCGGTGGTACTACGCCGCCTTGTGTGGCTGAAATGCTGGTCTGCAGACCAATCCTCAAAGAAGGCTTTGGTGGATTTACCCTTTAAGGGCTTTTTGGGGCGTCCCTGGATGACATCATTAAGGATGCCACAGGTGGTGAGAGCACACTGCTCCCACAATCTGGGAAGGGCAAGGAGCCTCGCCGTAGGCAAGGGCCCTCTTTTACTACCCCAAAACGTTTTTTTTGTGCGCCCAGTGCGGTGGGAAAGAATTCGCAAGGTGCTAAGACGCCCGCTGCAGGGCAGAAGCGTCCCTGGTTCCGCAAGCCTAACAAGCCTGCGGACAAACCTGCTTCTGCGTGAAGGTCTGGGGGGCGGCTTCGCGAATTCGCGGCTCGGTGGAGGTCTCTTCTCTCCGACCGTTGGGTTTGCGAAGTAGTTTCCTCGGGGTACAAGATAGAGTTTCTCTCTTGTCCACCGAACACATTTTTTTCTTCCAGCTTCCTCCGGTTCGCCGGCAGGCTCTGTCAGGGGCTGTCCAGGATCTACTCGCTGGAACAGTTTCAAGGGTTCTACTCCAATCTGTTCGTAGTCCCCAAGAAGGAAGGGGTCCGTCCAATCCTGGACCTCAAGGCCCTCAATTGTTTTGTCAAGGTGCAAAAATTCAGGATGGAGTCGTTTCGCTCGGTAATAGCAGCACTCCATCAGGGGGACTTCCTGGCATCCTTGGATATCATGGACGTATACTTACATGTTCCCATTTGCACAAAGCACCAGGAGGTTTCTGCGCTTTGCGATCGGGGAGGACCACTTTCAAATTGTGGCCCTCCCGTTCGGCCTGGCTTCGGCACCAAGGTGCTCGCCCCGATACTGGCCCTGCTGAGATAGCGAGGGATCGCTATCGTGGGATATCTGGACGACCTTCTCCTGAGAGCTTCCTCAGGCTCTGAGTTAGAGGAGGACGTGTCTATCACGTGTCAGACTCTCCAAGAGTTCGGCTGGCTTCTGAATATCCAGAAGTCAGTGTTGGTTCCGTCTCAGCGACTGGAATACCTGGGGGTAGTGGCTAGTCTTGGATTCCGCGGAGGCAAGGGTTTTTCTCCCACCGGAAAAACTCCAGACACTGCATTCTGCGGTGCAGCAGTTGTTGACCCAGAAGTGGTCGTCTCATCGATTCTGCATGAGAGTTCTGGGTCTGATGGTGGCCTCTTTCGAGGCAGTTCCTTATGCCCAATTTCACACCAGGGAACTACAGAAGGAGATTCTGTTACGTTGGGACAAGCTACCGTCTTCTCTGGATTACCAGATTCAGTTGAGTCAACTGGTCAAGTCTTCCCTGGTGTGGTGGCTGACGTCTCCGGTGCTTCGGAACGGGAAGTCGTTTCTGCTGTGCCAATGGACTGTAGTCACGATGGATGCCAGCCTCTCCGGTTGGGGGGCGTTTGGGGCATCCAGTCAGCCCAGGGGCGCTGGACTCAGGAGGAGTCCCGCCTTCCAATCAATGTACTGGAGCTCAGAGCAATCAAACTGTGCCTTGCCAGGTGGTCCCTGGAGCTGCAGGGCCGACCAGTCAGGATCCAGTCCGACAACGCCATGACCGTGGCGTACGTCAATCATCAGGGAGGCACACGAAGCTTGGCTGCAGCGCTAGAAGTTGCGCACATCCTTCGGTTCGTTCCGGCTCTGTCGGCCGTGTACATTCCGGGAGTACAGAATTGGCAAGCCGACTTCCTAAGTCGCCAAACACTGGACCAAGGAGAGTGGTCACTCCACCCGGAGGTGTTTCAAAGTCTGTGCCAAAAGTGGGGCACTCCAGACGTGGACCTCCTAGCGTCCCGTCTCAATCGGAAGGTGCCACGGTTCGTGGCCAGGTCAAAGGACCCGTGGGCGGACGCGTTGGTGGCACCTTGGGGGTCACTATCGCCTAATTTACTCCCTCCCTCCTCTGAAGCTTCTTCCTCGCCTGCTGCGCAGGGTGGAAGCCGAAGGGATTCCAACAATCCTGATCGCCCCAGACTGGCCGCGCCGCTCTTGGTACGCGGACCTGGTTCGTCTGGTGGCAGATGCCCCCTGGCGTCTACCCCTGAGAGAAGATCTTCTGTCGCAGGGTCCGATCTTCCACCCTTCTTTACAGTCACTGGCTTTGACGGCGTGGCTGTTGAAAGCCAGGTGTTGAAGGACCGGGGCCTATCTGGCTCGGTGATTTCTACCATGCTGCGTGCACGGAAGTCTACTTCACGGAGGATTTACCATCGTTCGTGGAAAGCCTACATCTCTATGTGTGAGGAGATGAAGTGGCACCCTCGTACATACGTGGTGTCCAGGATTCTGCTGTTTTTACAGCGGGGAGTGGATCAGGCTCTCGCCTTGAGTTACGGTTAAGAGTCAGATTTCGGCTCTGGCCGTTTACTTTCAGCACCCCTTGGCGGCGCACTCCTTGGTGCGTACGTTTGTGCAGGGGGTCCGGCATGTGGCCCCTCCGGTGCGCCATCCGCTACCCCCATGGGACTTGAATTTAGTCCTTTCGGTGCTTCAGGATGCTCCCTTTGAGGACATCCGAAAGATCTCTTTGTTGACTGTCACAGAAGGTGTTTTTTCCGGTAGCAATTACCTTGATCAGATGAGTATCTGAACTGGCGGCCTTGTCTTGCAAGGCTCCCTACTTCCATAAGGATAAGGTGGTACTGCGACCTCAGCCGTCTTTTCTCCCAAAGGTGGTTTCGGCTTTTCACATTAATGAGGACATTGTTCTTCCATCCTTATGTCCTCAGCCGAAAAACCAGAAGGAGGCCACTTTACATTCCCTGGATGTGGTTCGGGCCCTACGAGTGTACCTATCGGCTACGGCTCCGTTCCGGAAGTCAGACTCACTGTTCCTGTCGTTGGCTGGTCCCAAAAAAGGTCTGGCAGTCTCGTCGGCCACCATTTCTAGGTGGATCCGACAGGTTGTGCTTCAGGTCTATGCCCTGAAGGGGCGGGCGCCTCCCTTTCGGGTTACGGCGCATTCGACCAGGGCGACTGGTGCCTCTTGGGCTTTCCGGCATCAAGCCTCTGTGTTACAGGTGTGTAAGGCAGCAACCTGGTCATCGGTCCACACTTTTTCAAAGTTTTACAAGGTGGATTTGAGTGCATCTTCTGATGCCTCCTTCGGCCGCAAGGTGTTACAGACGGCAGTTTAAAGTTGGAGTTCCTCCGTTTGAGTAACTCCGGTTTTGTTTGGGGTGTAAGCATTGGTTTACTGTGTTGTTTTTCCCACCCCTCGAATTTTTTGACACTGCTTGGGAACGTCCCTAAGGTCAAAGGCTGCTGTGTCCGTCCATGAACGGAAGAGAAAATAGGATTTTTGTACTCACCGTAAAATCCATGGACAGACACAGCACTAACCCCTCCTTTTGTTTGTACTGCTTCTTACAAACTGGAGCTGCTAGAGCAGGGTGTGGGTTATACCCGGGGAACCAAGCCCCCTGGGAGGAGCTGCACTGAGGAAAGTGTTGTTAACACTTAAAGTGCTTTTTTTCTGCCTAACTCTTCTGAAGGAAGCGGATATAACCCTAAGGTCAAAGGCTGCTATGTCCGTCCATGAACTCAGAGAAATGGATTTTACGGGGAGTACAAAAATCCTATTTTTATGCTCTTTACCAGCTATAGATAGGCCTGCAATATTATGGTGGGCTTTGATATTTTCTGCTAACGGTTCCATGAGAAGTGTGAAGATTATTGGCGATAAGGGGCAACATTGCCGTGTCCCATTGGTTATATGTACTGGTTTAGAGGTAATTCCTGAGGCAAGTACAGTGGCCGAAGGATTAAAGGGATAAGATGGCTGTTTGTATCCACCCCGTTATTCCAAAAGTGTTAAGTACTGTCTTGAGGTAACCCCAGTGGACCCTATCGTCGCCTTCTCCGCATCCAAGGAAAGAAGCAGAGAAGGCGTTCGAAAGGCCCCAGCCCGAGAGATCAGATTGATTGATAAGTCGTCTGGTGCCATCCGGGGCTTGGCGTCCGGGTAAAAAACACACTTGATCTGGTTGAATAAGGAGGGGCAGGATTGTCTGTAGTCTAATAGCTAGTAGCTTGGCAAACAATTTAACATCTGTGTTAAGGAGAGATATGGGTCTATAATTTGTAGGGCTAGTAGGGTCTTTGTTTTGGCTGGGGCAGAGTTGATGGGGTGCAGATGTCTCAAAGGCAGGCTGGGCCAACACAGAATTCCATGTCTCCAGCCTGCCTTTGAGACATCTGCACCCCATCAACTCTGCCCCTTGGGGGGCCTCTGGGCTCAGCCTCTTCTGGGCACAAGGTTTTTAAACAGTAGGTGAGTTCTTTCACCGACATATGATACTCCTCTACTTTATGTAGACAGTACAATGTTGCATTTTTGTATGTTTAATATTTATATGATATCTTGATTCATTTTAGATGCAATATCTGCACATGCCCTGATGAAGAATGCCTAGCATTCGAAACGCGTTGGATAATTGCAACAACTTACCTCCCAATCTTGGTGATGGTACCGTATGCTGGACAATATTTGCATCATATACGTTCTGTACATTTGTGTAACTATGATAGGCCTTGATATATTTTTGATATTTTGTATTGTATAATATTTGTATTTTTGTAATAAATTGATATTTTTTATATATATTTGAAGTTTTTTATGTGTTGCCTTTATAATCCCATTCCTTGAGGTTTTTCGAATATTTTCAATTATTACGGGATGATGGCAACTACATGCCGTTTTGTATGAGTTGGTCCTTTTTCTGCTTGAAGAGTAATATGAGAAGAATATAAATCGCGCTACCTCTAAAGCAGAAAACAATTATTGAAAACACAAAATTATGAATTTACAAATAGGTGATATATGGTGTGAGGATGGGACCCTGTGCTGTGGGAGAAATGGCTGCTTTACGCCAAAATCTGTAGAGAAACACACGTTAATGGGTCAGCTGTGTTTTGGGCTTTTTAAGGCTGACCTGAACAGCATTCAGGGCCCCACCCCACAGACAGGAAGTATGTACCCAGGAGCCAGGTGAGCTCCCATCTGTGAGAGAAGTCACAGAGTGGATGCATCTCTGCAGGAGGCAGAGGTCATCAATATTGGAGCAGCAAGACGTAAGCTAGAAGCTGTGTGCTTCAAAAGGACAAGTCGCTGTGTGCGAATCTAATGCTGTGTGCAGATAAGTCGCTGTGTGCGAATCAAACGCTGTGTGCGGACTGGTGATTTTTGCAAGACACAGAAATGATGAAACCCCCCTGCGAGGGCTACTTTTGTTTTCTTTGAACTTTACTTTTAAATAAAAGTGGGCTACCAGCCCTTAAAAACTCAGTATTGGATTGGCGTCTCACTGAAAAACGCATCTACCCTTGGAGTCTGATCCACCAATCTCACAATGGTTATATATATAGAACTTACTACTATATCAAAAACATTGGAGTTTGATGGCCACTAGGGTGCACTATACAGAAATCTCAAAACCCCTCAGTAATAATGAAAAAGTGATATGATGGTGACTAATACAAGAAGAAAAAAAACAAACATATTACATTTCGATCACGAAACATATATATATATACACAATAACTGAAAATAAAATATAGTTATAAATAAAAAGAATTAAAAGTTGAAAATTGTAACAATAAAAGTCCATAAATATTTAACAGATGAGATGTCAAACACCTGTGTATTTGTGCCACATTTCAGATTAGTTGAAAAGCGTGTCCAAAAGAAAACAGTGATGTATCCTCCACCAGACTATGGATTGGCTCCTTACCAGATTTCCACGATCCCTTATGACAGGGGATCATAATCAGCATGTATTAGGTAGTCACTCCCAGTCTCGCAGTTCAGACATATATGGTCCTAATGGGTCTCATTCACAAATAATTTCACCGGCATCAATGCCCACCATGTAAGAAACAATAACAGCTCCACATAGTGTATTAAATGAATAAAATAATTTATTAAAAAGTAGTATTGCACTTACAATCATGCCTTGAATCTGATGTGCCGGCCGGTACACAAACTCTCAGCCACCCGTCCACTGGGGGAACGTTTGGAGCTTCTTGGGTGACGACAGCGCGCCGCTCCGCCCTACGTCCGTTTTGTAAAATATTACTTCTTCCATGGGCACGGGCAGCGCGCTGCGTCACCTCTCTCTCTCTATATATATATATATATATATATAAACAGGAATAAAACCTGTGGCCAGAGGTGGGGGGGCACCGGAAATACTCAGAGACAGCTCGGCAGAACTTGGAAACCCTCGGAAACCCTTGGAAACTGAGTATTTCCAAGTGTTTGAGTATTTCTGAGTGATTACGAGTATTTCTGACCGGCTCCGAACAATTCCAAGTGTCACCGGCTCCCCCGCACCTCTGGCCAAATGCAGTACTGCATACCGCAGAGGCTTGAGTTTTGCGAGACAACATTTGCACATCAAGTCAGGATTTCTTTTTTAAAGTTGCTCGTCTTTTAAAACGCTTGTTAACCGCGTTACTCGTAAACCAAGGTTCCACTGTAATTACCTGAATGAATAGCAAGTACACAGTACATACAATACATGGTTTGGAAAACAACCATTGTATACAATAAAATACCGTGTTTCCCCAAAAATAAGACCAGGTCTTATATTAATTTTAGTCTCAAAAAACACACTAGGGCTTATTTTCAGGGTAGGGCTTATTTATGTCCGGTATGTACATTAAACAACATTTATTCAAATACGGTACGCATAAAGTGCGCAAAAGGTCTCAAGTCTGTCTGGCTGGTTGTTGCTTTAAAAAAAATCCTGTTCCTTTAAAGCATGATAAACAACACTGTTTTTCGCTGTGTCATTTATCCCTCTCTATTTTCTGAAAACCTGTTAAAATCTAAAAATTCTGTGTCCTCTGTCTTCCCCTCAAGTCTCCCCCCCACCCCCACCCCCCATTGTCATGTCAGGAGTCCGTTTTTTAAATCATTATTACTGGTACTGTATGCAGCTTAATACTGGTATACTGTTAAAAGTACGGTACCTGTTTAACACCTTTTTTACAGTACTGGTACCGTATTCTTCCCTGAGATCTCTGAGGTGATGAAGAGAAGTTCGGCGGGAGGAGAGGAGGAAAAAGAAGAGCCAAAATTGCCTCCCGTGCGCTGAAGACATCTGGTGGGAGGAGGGGAAGAAAGAGAATAGCAAGAACCCCCGGCTGACGCGCGCACAAGAGGAAGCAGCAGACATCAGCCGGGAGGAGAGAAGAGGACCTCCGGCGCGGCAGCGGTGGGTGCAAACATGGTTGTTTTAATTATAGCAGCAAAACTGAGACAATAGCCAGCATTTAAAAAAAATTTACAGGGATTTACTAGGTCTTATTTTCGGGGTAGGGCTTATATTGCAGCCCGCCCCGATAATCCAGATAGGGCTTATTTTCGGGGTAGGGCGTACTTTCGGGGAAACACAGTACTAATATGTAAGCTTACCCGACTGTAATGGATAATAATAATGGACTTTATATTCTAGAGGGTGAATTTTTCAAAAGAGGTGGAGATTATTAAAAAATATTTTTGCAGAGTACTTTTATGGTCAATTGAGATGCAAACAGATGATATTGTGACATGATATTTAATATGTTCAATCAATAATTGTTATATGTTTTTATAAAATTGATCTGACCTGAACCCACAAAGAACTGGCGGAAACCGTTTTTTTCCGGAGCTACAGATTCGCTGTGTCTCCTATTTAGACATGTGATAGTATAATAAACTAGTGCTCCCCTGATGGCCTAGAGAGATATTGATCACCAATATATGGATTTAGTTATTTTGTTAGCGATCATTCAAAAATGTTATATTATAATGATATGAGAAAAAAAATTAATCAATTGAAAACTAATTGAAAATACTTTATGTTAAAAAATACACTTTGACTTTGTTGGTAATAAGAAGACAGAAGTGGATAATATTTTTTCGGGGGTACACAATACACCTAATAAAGATATAGACCAAGGGGCAGATCCACAAAGATCTGCACCCGCGCAGCGTATCTGAGATACGCTACGCCGCCGTAACTTACCTGGCTTTGGTTTGAATCCTGAAAGAATTTGCACCGTAAGTTACGGCGGCGTAGTGTATCTCTTGCGGCGTAAGGGCGCGGAATTCAAATGCGGCGAGTAGGGGGCGTGTTTCATTTAAATGAAGCACGTCGCCGCGCTGAACGAACTGCGCATGCCCCGTCTGTCAAAACTCCCAGGGTGCATTGCTCCAAATGACGTCGCAAAGACGTCATTGGTTTTGACGTGAACGTAAATGGCGTCCAGCCCCATTCACGGACGACTTACGCAAAAAATAAAAATTTTAAAATTCGACGCCGGAACGGCGGCCATACTTAACATTGCGTACGCCACCAGATAGCAGCTTTAACTATACGCCGAAAAAAGCCGAACGGAAACGACGTAAAAGAATGCGACGGCCGCTCGTCCGTTCGTGGATCGTCGGAAATAGCTAATTTGCATACTCAACGCGGATTACGACAGGAACGCCACACAGGGGACGCCGAAGAATTGCATCTAAGATCCGAAGGCGTACGCCTGTCGGATCTAACCCAGATGCCGTTGTATCTTGTTTTGAGGATTTAAAACAAAGATACGACGCGGGAATTTTGAAAGTACGCCGGCGTATCAATAGATGCGCCGGCGTACTTTCTTTGTGGATCTGCCCCCAAATATTTAAATCTTTAAAAAAAACGCCATGTACAAACAAATTCGAACATAGTGACATTCTAGTGACATTCTAACACTAGAATGTGATAATACCACTCCCAGAAAATTGAGGTGGGATATAGCACCCAATGATGGGATGGAAGAAAGAGAGTTGGAAGATGAGTGGTACCAGTTTTTTAAATCTAGTGAGAAGAAATTATTGGATATCATTGTGTCCAGACGGAAAAATAAATTGGTTATTAATAAAGACAATATAATTTTTTTTTTAAAGAACAATTAAATCCTTATGTTGCTACTGTTGAGTATAAGCAATTAAAAGCAATTAAATATAAGCAATTAAAAGAGTTTTTGCACAAATTGGATAAGGATACTCAAAATAAAAAAATACCAGAGGGATGTAGGAGATTATCAACACAACATAGTGTATAAGCGGCAAATATATATAGGAACATTTTTATAATAGAGTCTAAGGCCTCTTCTGATGAAAAAGAGGAAGGCAATGGTAACATAAGTAGTGGGACACACCGCACCCCTATTCCACCTTCAGTCTGACACACCGCTACACCGATCTCAGTATAGAGCCTCCGGCGGAGGCTCTTTACCACGTGATCAGCTGTGTCCAATCAAGGCTGGTCACAATGTAAAACGAAAAGAGACGCTGATCGGCATTTCCTCAGTCGCATCTAACAGATGAGAGTCGAGGAGAGCCGATCGGCTGTTTTCCTGACAGGGGGTCTTTGCTGAGAGTTTATCAGTGCAGCCCTCCCTCGGATGCCCGCCCAGGACCACCAAGAATGGCCATCACACTGTAGCTGCTGACTTTTAATAAGGACACTTACCTGTCCAGGGAGCCCGCAATGTCAGCCCTCCGAGGCCGATCCGCCCTTTGGATCGGGTGCAGGAACCCCCATTCCAACTAAGGGAAACCAGCAGTGGAGCCTTGGAGCTTCACTGCCGGTTTCTGACTGCGCATGCGCGAGTCCTGCGGTGCTTTGTGAATAGCCAGCTTGTCTTCTAGGACACACACATGTCCCAGAAGACAACGGGGGTGCTCGCCGAAGAAGAGGACTTGGCGTTCTAGCCTGTGGCCTGAAGTACACTTGTACTTCCAAAAAGGTACGAAAGGAAAAAAATAAAAGCTCAATATCCAAAAACGAGGGGTGGAGAGGTGGTCTTTCGTTTAAGACCACCTCTCAAAAGTGGGTGGAACTCCGCTTTAAGGGGGTAAATCGTTCCAGGGCTGAAGTGGTTAAAATGCAAATCAATTTATAATTTTTTTTTTAAATGCGTTTTTCTGGATTTTTTGTTGTTATTCTGTGTCTCACTGTTATAATAAACTTACCAGTTGGCAACTGGTGCTCAAAATTTCTGGGGGGGGCACAAACAAACTGAAAAAAAAAAAACATCAATTGCAGCTACTGTGCCCATCAATTTCCGCCACTGTGCCCATTAATTGCTGACACTGTGACCATCAATTGCCACTATACTGTGCCCCATCAGAAGCTTCCAGTGTGCCCATCAATTGCCGCTATTATGCCCATCAGATGCTGCCAGTGTGCCCCATCAGATGCTGCCAGTGTGCCCATCAATTGCTGCTACTGTGCCCATCAGATGCCGCCAGTGTGCCCCATCAGATGCTGCCAGTGTGCCCATTAATTGCCGCTATTATGCCCATCAGATGCTGCCAGTGTGCCCCATCAGATGCTGCCAGTGTGCCCATCAATTGCCGCTATTATGCCCATCAGATGCCGCCAGTGTGCCCCATCAGATGCGGCCAGTGTTCCCCCGGCACTTACCTGACTCGGAGCGGGTCAGCGGCAGTCTCCTGCACCAGGGGTTGACAAATTTGCTTGGAATCTAGGAGCCAGGTAAAAAAGTTAGGAGCCAGAAAACGCGCACCGTCCCGACGAGCTTGCGCGCAGAAGCGAACACATACGTGAGCAGCGACCGCATATGTAAACGGTGTTCAAACCACACATGTGAGGTATCACCGCGATTGGTAGAGCGAGAGCAATAATTCTAGCCCTAGACCTCCTCTGTAACTCAAAACATGCAACCTGTAGATTTTTTTTAAACGTCGCCTATGAAGATTTTAAAGGGTAAAAGTTTGTCGGCATTCCACGAGTGGACGCAATTTTGAAGCGTGACATGTTGGGTATGAATTTACTCGGCGTAACATTATCTTTCATAATATTAAAAAAAATGGGGATAACTTTACTGTTGTCTTATTTTTTAATTAAAAAAAGTGTAATTTTTTCACAAAAAAAGTGCGCTTGTAAGACCGCTGCGCAAATACGGCGTGACAGAAAGTATTCCAACGATCGCCATTTTATTCTCTAGGGTGTTAGGATAAAAAATATATATAATGTTTGGGGGTTCTAATTAGAGGGAAGAAGATGGCAGTGAAAATAGTGAAAAACAACATTAGAATTGCTGTTTAACTTGTAATGCTTAACTTGTAATACCAACGGCCACCACCAGATGGCGCCAGCTCACATCTGGTGGTAATAACTTGTAATACCAACGGCTCACCACCAGATGGCCCCAGCTCAAAAAAAAAAAAAAAAATTCTTTTTTTTTTTTTGCCCCCCTTCCAAGCCAAGTCGCCAGGACCCTATTTCTAGTCGCCATGGCGACCTGGCGCCCGGGATTTGTCGAGCCCTGTCCTGCACGTCCTCCGTGTCCTCTTCCGTCCTCTCTCAGGCTTCCAATCACAGTGCCTGATGTTTCAGCCAATCAGGTGACCGGTAACAGACCCCCACAACCTGATTGGCCGAGAGGCGGATTCAGTGTTAGCAAAGCAAATTCCTTCGCTTTGCTAACACACAGCTGAGTGAACAGCGAAAGTACAGCTGTTGACTTTTTTGGGCGTCTATGGCTCTAATCAGGCACTTCAAAAAAACACCCCCGCGACACCTGAATAGAAGGTGTCAGCAGCGACAATAGATAAATTCATGCAATGCATGAATCTATCTATGGTAATTGGAGCGGTGCAGGAGAGAGGGGGCGGCGCTCCTGCGCCCTTTATGGATGCACCGCCACCGAAACTTACCATTAAAATTATAGACTGATCATTTATCAGTGGGCAAATGTACAAAATCAGCAGGGGATCAAATACAGTACTTTTTTTCCTCTCACTGTAGATGGTTTTCCTTCAGGAAAGTCCGTCCATTCCAAAATCAAATGTTAAAGGGGTTGTTGTTTACCCTATTGTTCTGACAGGACGTCATATGACGTCCTGTCATTTAGATAGGGAATGCGAGCGATCGCGTGCGCGCATTCCTGAACTGTCGGTGGCGGCGTGTCACCGAGACACCGCTCGTCACCCACAGGGGTGAACAGCGGCGCGGATGCGCTGTTAACCACGTGATCGGCCGTAATGAAGTCAAGACTGATCACGAATGGCAACACCCCATTGTACACGGCGCATGCGTGCGATCGTGCTGCGCGTGCACGTCGGTGGCAGAGTGTTCCCGGGAACACTGCTCGTCACCGACAATGGTACACAGCCATTGGTCAGGGCTGTGTACCACGTGATCAGCTGTGATCCATTCACAGCCTGATCACAAACTGTAAACAAACAGCCTGTAACACTGTTGCCAGCTCTTTTTCTCCTCACACATTGTTTCCAGTGTGAGGAGAGAAAAGCTACAATCAGTGAGTTACAGATCTGTGTAGTGTCTGCACCAACACCACACCTGTCCCATCGCCCCCCCCCCCCCAATTGTCATTGTCACCCAACAGTCACCCATATAAAGTGCACCTGTCACATAAAGAGACTGCCATCAGCGGTGTAACCGTCACCCATCAGTGACCGTGCCCGGTCACCGTCACCCATCAGTGACCTGCCCTGTCACCCATCAGTGACCTGCCCTGTCACCCGTCAGTGACCTGCCATGTCACCCATCAGTGACCTGCCCTGTCACCGTCACCCATCAGTGACCTGCCCTGTCACCGTCACCCATCAGTGACCTGCCCTGTCACCCGTCACCCATCAGTGACCTGCCCTGTCACCCATCAGTGACCTGTCCTGTCAACCATCAGTGACCAGCCCTGTCACCCATCTGTGGCCATCAGCGGTGAACCTGTCACTCGTCACCCATTAGTGACTGTGCCCTGTCACCCATCAGTGACCATCAGCGGTGCATCCATCACATCAGTGACCTGCCCTATCACCCGTCACCCATCAGTGACCATCAGCGGTGCACCCATCAGTGACCATCACCTGTCACCGTCCGTGGCCTGTCACCCATCAGTGACCATCTCCCGTCACACCATCACCCATCAGTGAACGTCACCTGCCACCCATCGCACAACCTATCAGTAAACATCACCAGCCACCCATCGCACAACCCATCAGTGACCGTCACCTGCCACCCATCGCACAACCCATCGTATACAGCTACCCGCCACACAGCCAAAATGTCCAAAAAATTGTATACTGGCGAAGAGGCGTTCCAGATCCTCTCAATGACCGATGAGAGCACCGTGGAAATCAGATTCCATTTCTGATTCCGAATCGGAAGGTGAACCGATTGAATATAGCAATGATTCTGATGAAGAATGGGTTCCTCCTGTGCAGGGGGGGGTCTTTGGTCTGTGTAATGTGCAGGGGGCTTTGGAATATAAAAGGGTCTGTTGAAAGTTTTTTCAAGTGTGTCGCCTTGTCCGGCAAATGATGGGACAGGATCTGTGTGCTGAAATCTTGTAATGTGCTGAAATTGTGTAATGTGTAAAGTGCTGAGATATATGTTTAATATGCTGAGATCTATGTGTAATGTGCAGGGGGGGGGGGGGGGGTCTTTGGTCTGTGTAATGTGCAGGGGGGGTCTTTGGTCTGTGTAATGTGCAGGGGGGGGTCTTTGGTCTGTGTAATGTGCAGGGGGGGGTCTTTGGTCTGTGTAATGTGCAGGGGGGGTCTTTGGTCTGTGTAATGTGCAGGGGGGGTCTTTGGTCTGTGTAATGTGCAGGGGGGGGGGGGGGTCTTTGGTCTGTGTAATGTGCAGGGGGGGGGGTCTTTGGTCTGTGTAATGTGCAGGGGGGGGGCTTTGGTCTGTGTAATGTGCAGGGGGGGGTCTTTGGTCTGTGTAATGTGCAGGGGGGGGTCTTTGGTCTGTGTAATGTGCAGGGGGGGTCTTTGGTCTGTGTAATGTGCAGGGGGGGGGTCTTTGGTCTGTGTAATGTGCAGGGGGGGGGGTCTTTGGTCTGTGTAATGTGCAGGGGGGGGGGGTCTTTGGTCTGTGTAATGTGCAGGGGGGGGTCTTTGGTCTGTGTAATGTGCAGGGGGGGGTCTTTGGTCTGTGTAATGTGCAGGGGGGTCTTTGGTCTGTGTAATGTGCAGGGGGGGAGTCTTTGGTCTGTGTAATGTGCAGGGGGGGTCTTTGGTCTGTGTAATGTGCAGGGGGGGTCTTTGGTCTGTGTAATGTGCAGGGGGGGGGTCTTTGGTCTGTGTAATGTGCAGGGGGCTTTGGAATATAAAAGGGTCTGTTGAAAGTTTTTTCCTGAAACTTCCCTCTTAAAATTAGGGTGCGCGTTATACGCCGATAAATACGGTATGTAATGTATGCTCCTAGAACGCCTGATGGTGCTACTTGGATGTTGGGCATCTGTATGTGGCCAAGCTGTGTAAAAGTCTCACACATGTGGTATACCCATACTCAGGAGTAGTAGCAGAATGTATTTTTGGGGTGTCATTTTTGCTATGTATATGCTATGTGTTGGAAATATCTTATAAATGGACAACTTTGTGTAAAAAAAAATGTGTTTTCATTTTTTTTCCACGTTTTCCAAAAACTTCTGGAAAAAAAATAACCGCTCAAAAGACTCATTATGCCTCATAGATTATACGTTGGGGTGTTTTCTTTCCAAAATGGGGTCATTTTGTAGGCAATTTTATTGTCCTGGTGCTCCAGGGCCTTCAAAAGTGTAATAGGTGGTTGAGAAATGACATGTGCAATTTATGCTCGTAGATCGCCTGATGGTGCTACTTCAATGTTGGGCTTTTGTATGTGGCCAGGTTGTGTAAAAGTCCCACACATTTGGTATCCCAAAAACTCAGGAGGAGTAGCAGAATGTATTTTGGGGTGTAATTTTTGCTATGCATTTGCTATGTGTTGGAAATATCTTATAAATGGACAACTTTGTGTAAATAAAATGCGTTTTAATTTTTTTTCCACGTTTTCCAAAAACTTCTGGAAAAAAAATAACCGCTCAAAAGACTCATTATGCCTCATAGATTATACGTTGGGGTGTTTGCTTTCCAAAATGGGGTCATTTTGTGTTTGTGGGCAATTTTATTGCCCTGGTGCTCCAGGGCCTTCAAAAGTGTAATAGGTGGTTGAGAAATGAGATGTGCAATTTATGCTCGTAGATCGCCTGATGGTGCTACTTCAATGTTGGGCCTTTGTATGTGGCCAGGCTGTGTAAAAGTCCCACACATTTGGTATCCCCATACTCAGAAGGAGCAGCAGCAGAATGTATTTTGGGGTGTAATTTGTTGTATGCATATGCTCTGTGAGAGAAATAACCAGTTAATATGACAATTTTGTAAAAAATAATAATAATAATTCTTCATTTTGCAAAGAATTGTGGGAAAAAAATACAACTTAAAAAAACTCGCCATGCTACTTATTTAATACCTTGGAATGTCTACTTTCTAAAAAGGGGTCATTTGGGGGGTATTTGTACTTTTCTGATTTGTTAGTATCTCAAGAAATTAGATAGGCCGTCAGTACTTCAAGTGTGATCAGATTGATACATTTTCAGGGATTGGCACCATAGTTTGTAGACTCTATAACTTTCACAAAAACCAAATAATATACACCAATTTGGGTTATTTTTACCAAAGATATGTAGCAGTATAAAATGTGGCCAAAATGTATGAAGAAAAATGACTAATTTGCTAAATTTTATGACAAAAACAAAGAAAAAGGCAATTTTTCACAAAATTTACGGTCTTTTTTTGTTTATAGCGCAAAAAATAAAAAACCCACAAGTGATTAAATACCACCAAAAGAAAGCTCTATTTGTGTGAAAAAAAGGACGCAATTTTTATTTGGGTACAGTGTTGCATGACTGAGTAATTGTCATTCAAAGTGTGAGAGCACTGAAAGCTGAAAATTAGTCTGGGTAAGAAGGGGGTTTAAATGCACTGTATTGAAGTGGTTAAGATAGTGCATTGTTGGTTCACTAACCCTTTCCTTCGATTTCCCTTCTAAATGTTTTTCTTTATCTGAATTTCTCACTTCCTGTTCCACCTCAGTAAGCTTGCCCCCATCATCCGAGCCTTTCTGGCTGGGGGTTAGTCAGCGTGCTCGCCCCCTCCCTTGGGACTACATGCCTGCCTCTGTGCCTGTGAATGTTCAACACGTCTTCCCGCAGAGATGTAGTCCCAAGGGAGGGGGCGAGAACGCTGACTAACCCCTAGCCAGAAAGGCTCGGATGATGGGGGCAAGCTTACTGAGGTGGAACAGGAAGTGAGAAATTCAGACATTTGAAAGGGAAATCAAGGGAAAAGGTAAGTGAACCAACAATGCACTAGCTTAACCACTTGTCCACCGAGGACATCATATGACGTCCTCGACTTTGTGCGGTGATATCTGAATGATGCCTGCAGCTACAGCTACAGTGCAGTTCCGCCAGCTGATCGTTCTTATAGGCGGCAGGAGGGGACGTCCCCCCCTCCCGCCGCCATCCGGTGCTTCTCCGGGCTCTCCCGTGCCATCGGGGGCCCGGATAACGAATCGACTGGTGCCCAGTCATCTCTATAACCGTCGGAGGCCCAGGCGCGATGTTGTGACGTCACGCGCGGGTACCCGGAAGTAAACAAAGCCGCAATCGCGGCTGTCGGCATTAGATCAATGAATTTGTTTTCACAATCTCATGCTTTCAAGCCTAGAGGAGAGATGTGGGGTCTTATTGACCCTGCATCTCTCCATAAAGAGGACCTGTCACAGTGATTCCTATTACAAGGGATGTTTACATTCCTTGTAATAGGAATAAAAATATAAAAAAAAGTAAAAAAAAAATTAAGTAAAATAAAAAAATAACATTTTTTTTTTTAAAAACGCCCCTGTCCCCAGTAGCTTGCGCTCAGAAGCAAACATGCATTTAAGTCCCACCCACATATGTAAACGCCGTTCCAACCCCACATGTGAGGTATCGCCGTGTGCGTTAGAGCGTGTGCAACAATTCTAGCACTAGACCTTCTCTGTAACTCGAAAATAGTAACCTGTAAAAAAAAAAAAAAGCGTCGGCTATGGAGATTTAAAGCGGGAGTTCACCCGAAAAACAATTGTTAACATTAGATTGAGGCTCATTTTGTGAAGCAGAATCGGGTGTTTTTTTTTTAAATCGAAGCAGTACTTACCGTTTTAGAGATAGATCTTCTCCGCCACTTCCGGGTATGGTCTTCAGGACTGGGCGTTCCTATTTGATTGACAGGCTTCCGACGGTCGCATACATCGCGTCACGAGTAGCCAAAAGAAGCCGAACGTCGGTGCGGCTCTATACGGCGCCTGCGCACAGACGTTCGGCTACTTTCGGAAAATCGTGACGCGCTGTATGCGACCGTCGGAAGCCTGTCAATCAAATAGGAACGCCCAGTCCCGCAGCCCATATCCGGAAGCGGCGGAGAAGATCTCTCTCTAAAACGGTAAGTACTGCTTCGATTTTAAAAAAAACACCCGATTCTGCTTCCCAAAATGAGCCTCAATCTAATGTTAAAAATTGAGTTTTTGGGTGAACCTCCACTTTAAGTACCGAAGTTTGGCGCCATTCCATGAGTGTGCACAATTTTAAAGCGTGACATGTTAGGTATCTATTTACTCGGCATAACATCATCTTTCACATTATACAAAAAATTGGGCTAACTTTGCCGTTTTGTTATGTTTTAATTCATGAAACCATTTTTTTCCCCAAAAAAGGCGTTTGAAAAATAACTGCGCAAATACCGTGCAAGAAAAGTTGCCATGACTGCCATTTTATTCCCTAGGGTGTCTGCTAAAAAAATATGTATAATGTTTGGGGGGTTCTGATTAATTTTCTAGCAGATTTTTACATGAAGGAGAGAAGTGGTTAAAGGAACCCATTTAGAAAATAAAAAACGAACCTTTACAACCCCTTTAACATCAAACCAAATGTCGCAGTGGAAGTAGCATGGAACTTTCGAACCAACATTTGGCGATCCATTGGTACATGGCCAGCCTAACACAGTTCAAATAAATGAGAAAAGGTAAAGAAGCAGCAAACTGACAGGAAACGTTCAGCCATTTCTCCACTTTCACAATTCAAATGCAGATTCCATATCAGTGTGAGGAGAAGCCTGCTGAGTGGGTAGCCGTGTACTCCTCAGACACCCGCAGAGCAGTGACACAGTGACTGTGCACGGCTCCCCCTCGCCTGCTGAGGTCACGTACAGTAAAGTCCACGCGGCATCATGATACCCGCGCGAGACAGTGCGCGCGCACCGCTCCCGCCTCCCACAGAGTCCCCGCTGGCACCTCCTCCCCCCATCCGTGAACCCGCACAGTCAAAGCTTTATGTATGGTAAAAAGAAACAACTGCGTGCCAGGCACAGCACTAATTGCGTGATGGTAACGGAATACTGCCAAGTAATGGCCTTAAATCTCGACTGCTTCAGTGGGCTCCGACAAGCCTCGTCACTAACGTAGAAGAGGCGGCGCCGCCACTAAAACACAGGGCAGTGCCGTGCTTGCGCGGCGCGCCCACTTCCTACGGCGCATGCACACAGCCATATTGCTCGTGCAGGAGGTGCAGAGACGTGCACGAGTCACAAACACTTTTTTTGATCTAATTACACCCTAATATCCTCTGTAATAAACCTCCTCACGGCCAGACACACGGTGAGTACCTCGGGGGATAGCACTGAATGCAAGGACTGCTTGGGCTTGTGGAATGGAGTGAACGCGGGTCGGCTCTGTGGCGCGCTCTCGCTGCATTGCGGGCTGTGAAGGGTGTTCGTGCCCCGTGCTTGTGCTTCACATGGCTGGCTGTACAATGACCGAGGCGTGCACGCACGTCGGTTTAGGTGGATACAGCGGGAGAGCCCGGTGTCCGTGAGTGGCTTCGGGATAGGGAAGAGGGATGATGATGTTGGGCATGCGCCGGGGGTGTCATGGCGGACGTTCTTGTGTGGAGTGTGCACGCGGGAGCTTCTCTTGTTCTTAGGAGCGCGTGATTTTTTATTTGTTTTTTGCGCGGCTTCGATGGAAGTGGAGCGAGGAATTATCACGTGAGCACGCCGGGCTCTGCTCAGGGGGTAGGGTGCCCGCGTGTGGTGTATGAGCGGCGCTACCTGAGAACCGCTCATAGCTGATGATGACGTCTGTTATATGGAGCCCATTCATTTGTCTGAGGAGGACTGAAATAAAAGTTTTAGCTATTGGACGCCACTATTTCCCATCAATTGTTTTTTTTATTGTCCAAGTCTTCATTTTATTTCCACCTGATGTTGCTGCTTACTTTTGCATGGTTGTCTAACCTCAGCGTAAATTACAGCTGCGGCCGCTGAGCACTGTACACTTTACTGATAGCTCAGTGGCGGAGGCAGTGATCTGTGGCTGTTGCCATATTGAACGATACAGGGCTCAACGGCTGCAGCTATATGTCTGTTCCCACATTGAACCAATCAGGGCTCAGCGGCTGCAGCTATATGTCTGTTCCCACATTGAACCATACAGGGCTCAGCGGCTGCAGCTATATGTCTGTTCCCACATTGAACCATACAGGGCTCAGCGGCTGCAGCTATATGTCTGTTCCCACATTGAACCATACAGGGCTCAGCGGCTGCAGCTATATGTCTGTTCCCACATTGAACCATACAGGGCTCAGCGGCTGCAGCTATATGTCTGTTCCCACATTGAACCATACAGGGCTCAGCGGCTGCAGCTATATGTCTGTTCCCACATTGAACCATACAGGGCTCAGCGGCTGCAGCTATATGTCTGTTCCCACATTGAACCATACAGGGCTCAGCGGCTGCAGCTATATGTCTGTTCCCACATTGAACCATACAGGGCTCAGCGGCTGCAGCTATATGTGTCTGTTCCTACATTGAACTGTACAGGGCTCAGCGGCTGCAGCCATATGTCTGTTCCCACATTGAACCATACAGGGCTCAGCGGCTGCAGCTATATGTGGCTGTTTCCACACTGAACCATACAGGGCTCAGCGGCTGCAGCTATATGTTTCTGTTCCCACATTGAACTGTACAGGTAGGGTTGCCAACTCATCCCTTTAAAACAGAACACATATTAATTACACAGGTTCTGTGGCTGATTAAGGAGGTAATTAAACTCACTTGGTGCCTTATTTGCATTAAATTAGCCTCAGAACCTGTGTAATTCATATGTGTTCTGTTTTAAAGGGATGAGTTGGCAACCCTACGCACAGGGCTCAGCGGCTGCAGCTATATGTGTCTGTTCCCACATTGAACTGTACAGGGCTCAGCGGCTGCAGCTATATGTGTCTGTTCCCACATTGAACTGTACAGGGCTCAGCGGCTGCAGCTATATGTGTCTGTTCCCACATTGAACTGTACAGGGCTCAGCGGCTGCAGCTATATGTGTCTGTTCCCACATTGAACTGTACAGGGCTCAGCGGCTGCAGCTATATGTGTCTGTTTCCACACTGAACTGTACAGGGCTCAGCGGCTGCAGCTATATGTTTCTGTTCCCACATTGAACTGTACAGGGCTCAGCGGCTGCAGCTATATGTGGCTGTTTCCACACTGAATAATACAGGGCTCAGCGGCTGCAGCTACATGTGGCTGTCCGCATATTGAACCATACAGGGCTCAGCGACTGCAGCTATCTGTGGCTGTTCCCACATTGAACCATACAGGGATCAGCGACTACAGCTATATGTGGCTGTTCACACGTATACAGGGCTCAGCAGTTGCAGCTACAGTATCTGACAAAAGTGAATACACCCCTCACATTTTTGTAAATATCTTATATCTTTTCATGTGACAACACTGAAGAAAGGACATTTTGCTACCATGTAAAATAGTGTACAGCCTATATAACAGTGTACATTTGCTGTTCCCCTTAAAATAACTTGACACACAGCCATTAATGTCTAAACCGCTGGCAACAAAAGTGAGTGCACCCCTAAGTGAAAATGTTCAATTTGGGTCCAGTTAGCCATTTTCCCTCCCCGGTGTCATGTGACTCGTTAGTGTTACAAAGGTCTCAAGTATAAATGGGGAGCCGGTGTGGTAAATTATGATGGTTCAGATGGATATTGTACCTTCAGAAATTTTAGCTAGAAGAAACTTTTATTATTTTTTTTTTTTTAATCAAAAGGTTTTTATTGCTCAAGAAACACAACGCAAAATCATACATGTAACTCATTACACTTCGTATTGTCATTGAAGAATCAGTTACCCAACCATTAGTCACAACCTGCAGTATACATATAACTGTGGATATACATTACGTAGTACCTGGGTTATTAAAGGGGTTGTAAAGGTTTGTCTTTTATTTTCTAAATAGGTTCCTTTAAGCTAGTGCATTGTTGGTTCACTTACCTTTTCCTTCCATTTCCCTTCTAAATGCGTTTTTTTCTTTGTTTGAATTTCTCACTTCCTGTTTGTCCTCAGTAAGCTTTCCACCATCATCTGAGCGGTGGAAAGTCATTTAGAACAGCTTACTGAACACCTCACTGAGGAGAAACAGGAAGTGAGAAATTCAGACAAAGAAAACAAATATTTAGAAGGGAAATTGAAGGAAAAGGTAAGTGAACCAACAATGCACTAGCTTAAAGCAACATATTTAGAAAATAAAAAACAAACCTTTACAACCCCATTAAATCCTTTTTTCTGGTATTTAATTTCAGTACCTGGCCAATGAATCGATAACCCTGTCCTAACGTGTTCTGTTACCCACCCAGGTGTGTCCCCAGATACCTCTATGAACACCTAAGCCAGTGATGGAAAAACTTGGATCCCCAGATGTTTTGGAACTACATTTCCCATGATGCTCTACTACACTCCAGAGTGCATGAGCATCATGGGAAATGTAGTTCCAAAACATCTGGAGTGCCAAGGTTCCCCATCACTGATCTAAGCAGTCTCATCTGTACCAGTTCTCTGGGGCTTATACCTGGCCTACCAAGCCATGCAGCCCATAACCTGTCAAATTTCCCCAGGATTCCCCCTATGCTGGTATATATATTTTTACATAAGAGTATTACCCATGTGCTGAATCCATGTTTTAACCGTCGGTGGCTGGCAGAGTTCCAGCTCATAAGTATTGTTTTCCTAGCTTGAAACGGTGCTCTGGCGAAAGCCATCCTTGTCATCTCCTCTGGAATTGCCCCCTCCAGTACACTTACCGTGTTTCCCCGAAAATAAGACCTACCCCGAAAATAAGACCTAGTGTGATTTTCGGGAAGGGCTGCAATATAAGCCCTACCCCGAAAATAAGACCTAGTTTACAGTGCTGTCCACTCTATTACAGTGTTATTAAGTGTAGAGAGTGTGTGTGTGGGTGTTTATGCGATCTAGTTGTGCCAAATACCATCGGCATATCGCTGACCTTCCGCTGCTCTCAGCTGATCTCACGCTGCTTTCCTCTCCTCTCAGATGTCAGTGGGGGATCTCAAGCTCCCCTCCCTCTGCAGTTCTCGGAGCTTGGAAGAGGCTTCCGACGGAGCACAGAAGCGCCGAGCGGCGCACAACTGATGTTACTCTGCTCTGCTTATTTGCAAGCTGTCAGCGGGGGATGTTGGGCCCCCCTTTCTCTGCAATTCTCGGAGCTTGGAAGAGGCTTCCGACGGAGCATAGAAGCGCCGAGCGGCGCACTTCTGATGTCACTCCGCTCTGCTTACGGTATTTGCAAGCTGTCAGCAGGAGATGTTGGGGCCCCCCTTCCTCTGCAGTGCTCAGAGCTGGGATGAGGGCCCCGGCTGGCCATGGAAGCGGCGAGCGGCGCTCAGCTGATGTCACTCTGCTCTTCTGCAAGCTGTCAGCGGGGGATGTCAGGCCCCCCTGCCTCTGCAGTGCTCGAAGAAGGGGAAGAGAGCTTTGGTGGGTTACAGATGTGCCAAGCACTATAAGGTATGTGGCACTAATGGATTGCAGAGACATACACATTTTGCAATATGTAGTGGATTCTAGGATTTTACAATCACTTTACACGGTTCCACATGGGATTTATGACAGGCATGGGGGAAGAGAAGACAGCACACGGCATGATAAGACCTACCCCGAAAATAAGCCCTAGTGTGTTTTTGGGTGACAAAATTAATATAAGACCCGGGCTTATTTTCGGGGAAACACGGTAGAAGGCAACCTAGTGGATCAAGAGGGACATTAGTTTGAAATACCCTGTTAAGTAGGGCCAAGACCCCTGTCCAATACCTAATGTAGTTTGGGGCAGTGCCAGAGGAGATGTATCTAGTCACCTGGCACTATTTTACACTTGCCAAACAGCGGATCTGGCAATTTGCCCATGTTTTGTTTAAGTTTTACTGGGGTATAGTGTACCCTCAATAGGATATATAATTGGGAAACTTTTTTGTGATATGTTCAGCGAACAGGTGTTAACAGCCTCTTCCCACTGCTCCCCTGTGATGGGGCCTAAGTCTGCCTTCCACTGTGACACTGCCTTCATGGGGTGTCCCTCCAGGAATGCAGATAGAAGCATATGGTAACATTGGGATAATATGCCCTTTGTGTCTGTTGCAGTATGTGGAAATCAGGGGAGGGGGAATGTGACGTAGGGCTGCAACTAACGATTATTTTCATAATCAATTAGTTGGCTGATTATTGTTTTGATCGGATAATAGCCTTAAAAAAAAAAAATATTGCATTTTTAAATTTATTTGGGCCAATTTGTTGTTGGGCAGATTACAAAACACAAATTGCCGCAACACCACATTACATGCTTTTCTGCAGCTTCTCCATTGAAGTATATTGAACCAAAAAAAACAAAATGGCACAGTTTTGCATTAAAAAGTCCTTGCCCTTTCCAAATACGCAGCAGCTGAAAAAAAAAATCATAGATGTGAACGTGTCCCATAGGAAAACATGTAAATGAACTGTAGTGTGTTTCTGCAAAAAACACCAAAAACAGAGGTGTGAACCCAGGCCTGAGATGTTTAGTAACATAATGGAGTTAAAAAAAACAATAGGTACAAAAAGAGCAAATAATCGCTACTGTAAGGGGTTAATTTTTTTACTGTGGGACAGTGAAAGTAATATTTACAGTAGCGATTTGCTTTTTTGTACTATAAAGCAGTGGTCATCAACCCTGCCCTACAGGGCCAACTAACAGGCCAGGTTTTATGTATTACCATGGGGAGATGCAGTCTAGAATACTGCAATCACTGAGCAGCAAATTATATCACCTGTGATGTATTTCAGTTATCTTGCAAACCTGGCCTGTTATTGGGCCCTGTAAGACAGGGTTGATGACCACTGCTATAAAGGGCTAATTTTAGTTTTTTTAACCCCATTATGTTACTGGCCGATTAATCGATAATGAAAATTGTAATCGATTAGTTGTCGATTAATCGATTAGTTGTTTCGGCCCTAACCCAGTCCACTGCGACGCCCTGCGTCTTGACAGAATGTTTTAGTTGTAGGTAGTAGAAAAGCATGTTGGAAGGTAGTGCATATTTAGATTGCAAATCTGCGAAGAAAAGTCGTTTCCTGTTATGAAAGACATGTCTTAGGTGGGTTATTCCTAGGGGATGCCACCTGGGTCCCTGTTGGAGTTTGGCCAGTTCCTTGTATGTTTTATACCCCGTTACCTGTTGCAATTGTTTGACCTTGTTCCACACCTTCTGGAGTGTGTAAGTGGGCGTTTGTTAGGCCGTTGAAACACAGACTCTGCCCCTGTGCTAATCAACAGGAGTTTAGCTTATGAGCCGGAGCCATAGCTCCTATCAGATGCTGCAGCTGTGCAGCCAAATAGTATATCCAAGGGTTGGGGAGTGCAAGGCACCCCCCCCTCCCTTCGGATATTGCCATAACAATAATCTGAATAGGGAATTGACCACTTCAAAATATTTTAAGTGGAATAACTACTGGGGTGTTGTGGAGCAGGTACAGGAACTGGGGCATTAGGATCATCTTAAAGAGTTTCACCTTCCCTGCCAGGGACATTTTGAGTCTGTTCCATATATTTATTTTGTCCTCTGAAGCGAGTCAGCAGAGGATATATATTTAGCCTATAGTAATCATCAGTCAGTTTGGGGGATATGTAAATGCCTAAGTATCACTATAGGGACAGGACTGGGATGCTCTGCATTCAACCCAGATGCATCCAGGAACATCAGTGCAGATTTAAACCAGTTAACGGTAAGGCCTAAATAGTGGGCAAAATCAGTAATGAGGGGCATTGCCTGAGATAATGAATCATCCACGTCCACCAGAAAGAGGAGCATGTTGTCGGCGTAGAGCATTATTTTGTCATGCAATTCATCACCGTAGCGAAATCCCTTGATTTGTGGAAATCCCTCACCTGGGCAGCGAGCGGCTCAATAGCCAATGGAAATGGCAGGGGAGACGGGGGGCAATCCTGCCTAGTCCGCCTGCCTTGTGCAAAGACATGCGACATCCTATCTGACATGCGTATGGTGGCCTGTGGTGAGCCATACACTAACTGTACCCATGCAATGAATCTAGGACCAAACCCGAATTTGGACAGTACTGCCCAGAGATATTGCCAACTGACACTGTCGAATGCCTTTTTGGCGTCGAGACAACAGTGCCCTGTCAGCCACATCTGCTGGGGTCTGCATGTTCAAAAAAGCCTTCTAAGGTTAGTCGCAGTGGATTCCTGTGGCATGAAACCTGCTTGGTCTGGGTGAATGATGGACAGAATAACCTTGTTAAGCCTCGTGGTCAGATCTTTGGCTAATATTTTAACGTCTCTTTGCAATAATGAGATGGGCCTGTAAGAACTTGGGTCTACCGGGTCCTTTCCAGGTTTAAGAGTAGTAGTATAATGTTTGCCCTTGTTATAGGTAGCTGCCCCGATTTGAAGGAGGAGTTAAAGACTTTCCTTTCAGTAGTTTGGGTAGAATTACCTCCCCGTACTGGGCATAAATGTCTGTGGGGATCCCATCATCCCCTAGCATCTTGCAAGTAGGGAAGGAGACAACCGCCTCCCTCAGTTCATCCAACGCGAACAGAGCTTCCAGCTCCATGCGTGTCCGACAGGTCAAAACCGGTAGGTTTTGCCTCATTCGAGTAATCGCATGAAACTGCGTAGAAGGAAGCTAGTTCAGTGTCATTCACCAATTGCCCAGTGGAGCATTGAATGGCTGGGGATGTTTGTTAGGACCTGGCAATTCTAGCCAACAAGCGGCCAGTTTTCTCACCCTCCTCATAGAAGGCCCGTTTAGTGAAGAAGTGTTTCCACTCTGCGGCGGAGGAACTCAACCAGTCCAGGGAATCCTGGCCCGATATCCACGCATATGAAAACGGTGTCCAGGTATCACAGCGATCGGTAAAGCGAGAGCAATAATTCTAGCCCTAGATCTCCTCTGTGACTCAAAACATGCAACCTGTAGAATTTCTTTAAACATTGCCTATGGAGATTTTTGAGGGTAAAAGTTTGTCGCCATTCCACGAGCAGGTGCAATTTTGAAGCCTGACATGTTGGGTATTAATTTACTCGGCGTAACATTATCTTTCACAATATACAAAACAATTGGGCTAACTTTACTGTTGTGTTTTTTTTTTTTTAAACCACTTAAGGACCACACTATATGTCCTCACTTTGAAGAAGGATATCTCGGTAATGGCAGCAGCTTCTGCCACAACTGGGGTATCCATTTCTTCAGGCGGCGGTCCTGGTAACGATAATGGTGGTCTCTGCAGCAGATTCGCCGCAAGATCACCTTTATCGGCGGCGGGAGAGGGACCCCCTGTGAAATCGGGTCCTATCCAGGGGTATGGGTACGAGTGAGAGCAAGTTGACCCCCACCCGTCTCATACCATAGCAGGGCGGAAGCAACGTCAAAACGTCGCTTCCGCCCATACGCCTCAAAGGACCTTTTTATTTTTGTCTTTTTTTTTCAAATTAAAAAATTTAATTATTTATTTTTTATTGCATTTTAGCCTAAATATGAGATCTGAGGTTTTTTTTACCCCAGATTTCATATTTAAGAGGACCTGTCATGCTTTTTTTCTATTACAAGGGATGTTTACATTCCTTGTAATAGGAATAAAAGTGACCCAATTTTTTTTTTTTTTTTTTAAAACAGTGTAAAAAATATTTTTTTTTTTAAAGCGTCGCGTCCCGTCCCGACGAGCTCGCGTGCCGAAGCGAACGTATACGTGAGTAGCGCCTGCATATGAAAATGGTGTTCAAACCAGGGCTGTGGAGTCGGTAGATAAATGTTCCGACTCCTCAGTTTTATGTACTTCCGACTCCTCTGTATTATTATGCAAATGTATTTTATACATTCCTTGAGGGAAAGAAACGCAACCTACCACAGGACTACTGGCTGGGAAGCCAACCGTCTACTGTATTGCACAGTTTAAGCAAATGAAAAACACAATGAAAACAAAGTTTTATAAAAAAAAAAATTTATTAATCAATCAAGTGGCTGGATAGTAGCAGCAGGCATAAACATCAGGTACAGGATCTTTACCAGTTCAAAAATACAAACCACATTATTTGGTTGTTTTAGAACAAAAACAAAGCTTCTCTATAATGAACCAAAAACAAAATCTGTAATACCTAGAAATGGTTTATATTAATCTTGAAATGTAGTTATAGGCTTAGCAAATGCAAATCAATTCAATGTAGAGTTCTAAGGAAGAGAATTGCCTCTGCCAGATCCTCTTTCATAGAGGCTCTTAAGTCAGACTTTATTATTTTTAGGGCTGAAAATAATCTTTCGACACTGACTTGGGTGGGTGGCATTGCAGTAACTATTCTGGCCACATCACTAACGATCTCTGGATAAACAAGGATGGCTTCTTCAACAGTAAGTTTTGATGAGCGATCATACTTTTCAACTTCTTTTAGTGCTTTATAAAACTCCTGTTGGAATTTTTTTATTTGGACACTTACTGGTTCTCTAACGCTTATGCGACGTCTCTTTTATAGTTTTTATAGCCTTAGCTAAATGACAGCAGTTTTTCCAATGGTTTACAGCTTCAGTCTTGAACTATTGGCCCTCCATTCCCTTCACTTATACAAGTGTCTCACTCTCTAGTCCTGCAAAAAACATATTTATTTAATCCCTTATCAGTGAGAGGCTAGGTTACACATGGACGCTGCGTTCCCTGTAAAAGCAGAACACAACACTAAGTATAAGTATTGCAGCTCCTAATTGTGCGTTGCGTGCCATATAGTGAAGCACATGAAAAGCATGCTTCTTCACGGTCACTTAACGTGTTCGTTTTGCGGTTACGTGAGGCACTGCATGCATTGGTCTTTATTCTTACAGTAGAGAAGTCATTAATTATAACTTTTTGTGAATTGGGACATTTAAACTTGCTTTTTTTTTTATTCCAATATAAATTTAGTAGGAGTTGGTGCATTGTTTGCCGACTCCGAATCCAGGTACCCAAAATTTCCTCCGACTCCTCGACTCCGACTCCACAGCCCTGGTTCAAACCACACATGTGAGGTATCACCACGATCGTTGGAGCGGGAGCACTAGACCCCCTCCTGTAACTCAAAACATGAAACCTGTAGATTTTTTTTTTTTTTTATACGCCACCTATGGAGATTTTTAAAAAGTTTGATGCCATTCCACGAGGCGGGTGCAATTTTTGAAGCGTGACATGTTGGGTATCAATTTACTCGGCATAACATTTTTTTTTTAACAATATATATTTTTTTTAAACTTTACTGTTGTCTTATTTCTTTATTTTAAAAATAGATGTTTTTCCAAAAAAAGTGCGCTTGTAAGACCGCTGAACAAATACGGTGTGGCAGTATTGCAATGACCGGCATTTTATTTTCTAGGATGTTAGAAAAAAAATGTATAATGTTTGGGGGTTCTAAGTAATTTTCTAGCAAAAAAATGTTTCTCCTATCACCTTCCAGGACGGCACACCTGAGAGATGAGGCCTCCTACCTACAGGAAACACAATCAATTGACAGCTTGTTATAAGTCCCCACCCTTCCCCTTGATCCCTAGTATTGATTGTGTTTCTTCCGAACACAGCAACATGTTTGTTTTGTTTAAAGACCGAGGAGGGTCTAATGGTACCCCTGTTAAGACAGGTTTTGGGGAGGGCTGAACTAACCTGTAGGCTTTGTCCTTCTCACAGGTCGCCCTAGGTGTGCACCAGCGCTCTGGCCGCAGGGAGGGCGCGCCATCGCTGTATTTCAAAAACGCCGGCATTAAGCTGCTCTCTTCACTTCCGAGTTTTCCTAGGAGGAAGCACTGAGCTCCAAGCCTCGTTCTAAACACGAGCGCATCACAGGAAGTGGGCGGCGCCGCAGACACAGTGCAACCCGGAAGTGTTAGGATGGTGGGAGAGTGGTGTGGAAGTGGTCGGCTTGCTGTACCAGTCCCTCCAGCGGTACCAGCAGCCCAGGACCCAGGCAACCTCCTCATGGAACAAGAGGAAGGGAAGGCAAATGCGACTGCAGGCAGATCCAGGTTGGGGACCGGTGAGTACAAACCCCCCTTAGAAAAGTAGGAGGAAAGGGAGTGAGAGGTCCTGGCTTCCAAGGTCTGAGGTCACTGGGCCAGCCAGAACAGGAAACTGGATTTCACTTCTCACCTTACCTTTTCCACTCCCCAGTACAACCTGCAGTCCCAGGGGAAGACAGAGTAATGTTATGCATATGTTTTATATCTCTTGTCTTACAGGCTCCCCCAGCGGAACCCAGGAGGCCTCAGTACAGTCTCCTGCCGCGACAGGGCATAGTTCCTCCAAAAAATGTGGGAACTGTAAGGCTAAACTCCCACTCAAAGCCCCTTTGCTATAAATGCATAAACAATTTAGCAGGGAAGGAGGCTGCTGCAATGATGAAAAAATTCCTTGCATCCATGCAGACGGAAATGCTGGCAACTGAGATTCCAGAAACCCCTAAAGTAACCTCAGCACAGGATAAGGTTTATAGGAGGCTGAGCAAATCTCAATCTAGAGTGTTCCCAATCCTCTAATCCTGAAAGGAGGATTGTCAGACAGAAAACTTGGAAAAGGAGCTTTCCCTTTCACCAAACTGATGAGGAGACATTCTTTAAGCTCCCAAGACTGGATGCGGTCACCAAATTGTCTGACCTCTCCTTTGAGGACGCAGGCAGTATTAAGGATTTGATGGACCACAGAGCAGAATCCCTCCTAGGAAAAAGCTGTTGCTTACCTTGCGGATGCTGCAATTGAATCTGCAAGAGCTTCGGCTAAAACGGCAGCATTAATCAACTCAGCTAGAAGAGCTGTCTGGATTAAAGCATGAGTTCGCCCGAAATTTTTTTTTTTAACATTAGATTGGGCCTAATTACGGGAAGCAGAATCGGGTGTTTTGTTTAAAATCAATGCAGTACTTAAATTTTTGAGATAGATGTTCTCCCGCCGCTTCCGGGAATGGTCTTCGGGACTGGGTGTTCCTATTTGATTGACAGCCTTCCAAAGGTCTCATCCAGCGCGTCACGAGTTGCCGAACGTCGGTGCAGCGATATACGGCGCCTGCGCACCGACGTTCGGCTACTTTCGGAAACTGGTGACGCGCTATATGCGACGGTCGGAAGGCTGTCAATCAAATTGGAATGCCCATACCCGGAAGCGGCGGGAGAACATCTATCTCAAAAAAGGTAAGTACTGCATTGATTTTAAACAAAACACTCGATTCTGCTTCCCGTAATTAGGCCCAATCTAAGGTTAAAAATTGAGTTTTTGGGTGAACCTCCACTTTAAAGCCTGGGAAGGAGATATAACATCAAAGGGTAAGCTATGTGGCCTTCCCTTTCAAGGTTCGTTGCTTTTTGGCCGGGGCCTGTATGATGTCCTGTCAAGGTCATCAGAAAAAGGTAAAAAGTTTACAGTTAAACCCCAAAAAGATAGGTTTAGGAAAACTTTTTGAGGCCCCTCTGGGCAATCAAAGCACAGAACCAAAAAGAAACCAGACAAACTGTGGGGGTTATGGTAAGGGAAAGTAAAAGAACAACTTACTGTTACCCTCTGCCAAAGCTGGAGACAAAGAAACTAAGTGACGCCAAGATCAGAGTGGGGGGACGATTGTCCCAATTTGTTCCTCAGTGGGAAAAGATTTCGGACAGCACTTACATTTGCCGAATCCTACGAGAAGGTTATCGTCTGGAATTTTCGGCAACACCCCCCTCTACGATCACTCTTGCACATCCTCCCAGTGATGCCCTAAAAAGATCTGCCCTCCTGGAGGGGTATCCAGGAATTGGTCAAACAGGTAGTGGTACCAGTACCAAAGGAACAACAATACCAGGGATTCTATTCCCACGTATTTTTTTTGTCCGCAAGCCATCGGGAAAATACCGCCTGATAATAAATTTAAGAAACCTGAACAAGTTTCTGGAATACAAAAAATGTACTATGGAAAGTATCTACTCGGTACGGAAGATCCTCATGAAGGAAGCCTTCATGATGACTCTGGACCTCAAAGATGCCTACCTACACGTGCCAATCCACGTGGATCATCAGTAATATTGCCGTCCTTTTGTGATGAACCAAAAAGAAATGCCATTGTCTGGATGTAAGAAGGTGTCTTCTTGCCTATCTAGAGAGAACAAAGAATTTTAGGAGATCCAATCACCTACTAGTTCTGTATGCTGGGCCCAGGAAGGGACTTCAGGCCTCAAAAGCCTCAGTCTCCAGATGGATAAGTGAAGCTATCTCCGGGGCTTATGTATGCTCTGGAATCCCAGCTCCAGCTAAAATCAAAGCTCATTCAACCAGATCTCTAGCAACTTCCTTTGCTGAAAAAACAGGGGCCTCCTGGGAGCAAGTCCGAGGTGCATCCACCTGGTCCAGTCGTCATACATTCCTGAAGCACTATCGTGTGGAAATGTTGTCACAGCAAGACTTGGCTTTTGGTCAGAAGGTCCTACAAGCTGTGGTACCACCCTGAAGGAAGGCCTGTGGTGACTTGATTATCCTCTCTCAGGTGTGCCGTCCTGGAAGGTGATAGGAGAAAACCTACTTTAGACTTACCGGTAACAGTATTTCTACGAACCTTCCAGGACGGCAGGCCTACTTCCCGCCCTAAGTGTAGGGAAAAGATAAGCTAATCGCTAGGTGGTAAGTACCTATACGGAACTATGTCCCTTGTGAACCAGTTCGGGATTACTTTAATACATACTGGAGATCAAGGGGAAGGGTGGGGACTTATAACAAGCTGTCAATTGATTGTGTTTCCTGTAGGGAGGAGCCCTCATCTCTCAGGTGTGCTGTCCTAGAAGATTTGTAGAAATACCGTTACCGGTAAGTCTAACGTAGGTTTTTTTAACGTGTAAACACTGAGTCTGAAAAACAGGCTCGGCCCTTAAGTGGTTAATGTAAGTAATTTTCTAGTAAAACAAACTAAAAAAAAACAGTTTTAAACAACAAATCCCAGAAAAAGGCTTGGTCCTTAAAGGGGTGTTCCAGCCTTTTTTTAAGTTTATTAAAAGTCAGCAGCTACAAAAAGTGTAGCTGCTGGCTTTTAATTAACAGACACTTACCTGCTCCACGGTTCCAGCAACGCCTTCATTCCTAGTGTGGGCACCCGGCAGTGACCGCGGCGCCGTCCGATTGGACAGGCGCTCGCCTACAGGGAGGGGCTGCAATAAGGCGATTAAGGCCCCGTTCACACCTAGGCGTATATACGCCTGTAGTGTGAACGCCGCTGCCGCCCCGACACGCCAGAGGGATGCTTTAGCATTGCCCTCTATGGAGATGGTTCACATCTCCATGCCGGACGCCTGCCGCCTGAAAAAAGGTCCCGGACCTTTTTTTCAGGCGTCTTTCGGCGTTCGGCTAGGATTTGTGAACCATCTCCATAGAGGGGGTAACAGGCTGCATTCACAATCGCGGCGTTTTGTCGCCGCGAATCGCGGTACAAAACGCCGCTATTTGCCGCCGCAATTCGCGGGACAAAACGCCACGATTCAGTACGCTATAGTGTGAATGCAGCCTAAGCTAATCGCCTTACCAGCCCCTCGGCAGAAGGAGGAAGTGGGACAGGAAGTTCCACTTCTCCTGAAGCCCCCACCCCCCCCCAAAAAAATTACATGTGGCATGTAAGGGGGCAAGGAGTGGGTTAAGCGAAAGTTCCATTTTTAGGTGGAACTCCGCTTTAAGTGGTTAAAGAATCCTCATCACCTAGCTTTGAATGTTTATGGGTATGGAGATGGGGGGGGCTTTATTTGTACCATGGAAATATGTCAAGGCATATCTGGAATCGTAATTGAATATACGCTTTTTTAATCTCAAATGTGTTTACTGTGTAGATATGTGGTTTTTGTTAAGATTAAACATTGTATTCCCTTTATTTAACTCTTTCCCTTTGTATTTCTCAATGTAGGTGATCATTTTAACATTGAATCACCAGTCTTCATTAAGGACAACTACTGTTTTGTTCATGGTATGTTATTATATTGATAGTCTTGGTTATTTTTTAATATCAAGTCAGTTTTTAAGTGTTTTGAATGTGTGCTTGATTTGTAAATACATGTTACAGGTCCATTTTTGCTCTAAAAATTAATGGAAACCTTTGTAAAGTTGTGTTAGGATTTCAAGGGTATTGTGAGTACTTCAGTCTCCAAATTCAATTACCAAGAACTGAAAGTCCTAGAGCAAACCCAGGCTATTCTTATGTAGGGGAAAGCAACAGCTTTGCTTTAATTCCACCCTCCCCAGCAGTACTTCCTTTCAGCACATTTTCTTCACTCCCGGACACACCATTCATCTGCTGAGTGACACGCTGGGGTTGATTTACTATAACTGGAGAGTGCAAAATATGGTGCAGCTGTGCATGGTAGTTAATCGGCTTCTAACTTCAGCTTGTTCAATTAAGCTTTGAAAAAAAAAAAAAAACGGAAGCAGATTTCTATGCAGAGCTACACCAGATTTTGCACTCTCCAGTTTTAGTAAATCAACACTATGGGGGTTATTTACGAAAGGCAAATCCACTTTACACTAGAAGTGCAAAATGCACTTGAAATTGCACTGAAAGTGCAGTCACCGTAGATCCGAGGGGGACATGCTTGCACATGATTGGATAATAAGATCAGCAGAGCTTCCCCCTCATTTCAGATCTACCTCTCAAATTTACGACAGCACTTCCAAGTGCAATTTCGAGTGCACTTTGCACTTTTAGTGCAATGTGGATTTGCCTTTTGTAAATGACCCCCTATATTTCAAGTTATAGAAGAACTTGTAACTCACACTTCCTTTTTATAAGGCAGGGCTAGTGCTTGGTGATTGGCCCAATGTTGTTATATTAAAGTGGATGTAAACCCAAAAAAAATTTTGATGTCACAATGTAGAGAATAAGATTTCCTATCATCTGTGCCCAGTCTTGCCACACAGAGTTAATCCAGCTCTGAGCAATCCTCTTTTATTGTTCACTGAAAATTAACAGACTTCCAGATAAAAACCTGTCTAAATAAAAAGTCCTTTCTGTCCCCTTGCTTCGAGTGACATACATTACCTCTCACAATGAACTGTGGATCACCCCCCATATTATGATAAACATCCAGGAATGTGCATGTGTCCAAGCTAGTGCACGAGATATGTAAAAACCCTGTCACTCGAAGCAAGGGGACGGAAAGGACTTTTTATTTAGACAGGTTTTTATCTGGAAGTCTGTTAATTTTCACTGAACAATAAAAGTGGATTGCTCAGAGCTGGATTAACTATGTGTGGCAAGACTGGGCACAGATCATAGGAAATCTTATTCTCTACATTGTGACATCAAAAAAAATAAAAAAAAAATAATACATCCACTTTAAGGAAGTCCTCAGCCCTTTGTAAGCAAAGGGCCAGTCTTGAACTGAGAAGCGATCCTCACTACTGTCATCAGAACTGAGAACAGAACATCAAGGCTATCTGAAGCTTCAAGCCACCTAATCTGTAAGATTAGATGTCCAGCGCATCCCCTCCCCTTACATTAGATGTCAAAAGCCCCCACTTTCAGAAGTTGAGTCTCCCCTTTTGCTTGAAAGCAAAAAATAAGGGTCTTTATAATCCTTTTTTTGCAATCTCAATTACATTATTATGAATATTCATTAAAACATATTAATAAAGCACAATCGGTACATAACCAGTTGCAAAAACTTACCTGATATCATCTCGGGGATCTTGTGGCCATTTCCATCACAGCTGTGGGCATTATTAAGCCCAGTTCGTGTTTCTTCCTGGGTTTTCCGAGAGAGGTGCATGCTGGAATTTTTAGGCACAGTAATGCCAAGAGACTCCTAGGAAATTAGTGTCATTTCCCAGGAGGCAATGGGGTCTTAGGACAGGAAGTTCTACAACAGCGGACTAGGCAGATTACGACATCTGCCTAGTAACAGCCATATAGAAATGAGTAAAAAATCTTGTTTTAAGATTGATTATTTTGTTCATAAAAAGTTTGTTTTTGGGGTGGAACTCAGCTTTAATATTTTGCTGGCCATCTCACCCTCTGACAGTACGTCCCTCCACAGCCACTTAACACCCTCCTTCTCCCATATCACAGTGCATCCCTGCCTGGCCAGTCAACCCCCTGCTCATGGTGCTTCCCATCCATTTCACTCCACAGTGGCAGTTGGCTCTACTTCACAAACTTGCCTGTTCTGAAATTGGCACACATTTTCTAGTATCTTAAAAAATATATAAATACTACTTTTTTTTTTTTTTTTTACTGCCACTAGCAATTATATTTTAATGGTGTTTCATTAAAGTAAAGTAACCTTGGTAATTATTTTCATTAACATACTTTTTTTTCTTTTTCTACTTTCCCTTTTTTAGGATTTTTTCATAAGCATGTCTGAGACACTGAAGTATAATGATGATGATCATAAAACTGTATTTTTAAAGACCCTTAATGAGCAAAGACTCGAAGGTGAATTTTGTGATATTGCTATTGTGGTTGAAGATGTAAAATTTAGGGCACATAGGTGTGTCCTTGCTGCTTGCAGTACGTACTTTAAAAAACTATTCAAGAAGCTGGAAGTTGATAGTTCCTCTGTCATAGAAATTGATTTTCTGAGGTCTGACATATTTGAGGAGGTCCTTAACTACATGTACACTGCTAAAATTGCAGTTAAAAAGGAAGATGTGAATCTTATGATGTCCTCAGGCCAAATACTTGGTATAAGATTTTTGGATAAATTATGCTCTCAAAAGCGTGATGTTTCCACCTCAGATGAAAATCCATCTTCTCCAAAAAATAAATATGCTTATGAAACCAGCTTAAAGATAAGCCGTCCAGTTGGTGAAACCAATGACAATCAAGATGACGAGGTTGAAGAGATTGGAGATCATGAGGATAGCCCTTCAGATGACACAGTTGAAGGAACTCCTCAGAGCCACGAAGAGGAAAAATCGCCTACTTCTACTCTTCGCGTTCAAGAAGCCATTCTAAAAGAATTAGGAAGTGAAGAAGTACGTAAAGTCAACTGTTATGGTCAAGAAGTTGAGGCAATGGAGACAACTGAACCTAAGGATATAGGGTCACAGACACCTCAAGCTCTAACCTATAATGACAGCATTAATGAAGTAAAAGATGAGCAAGCACAGGCATGGACAACGACAGGTGACATGAAATTTGAGTATTTGCTTTATGGTCACAGGGAGCAGTTTGCATGCCAAGCTTGTGGGAAGACTTTTACAGATGAGGCTCGACTAAGAAAGCATGAGAAGTTGCACACAGCTGACAGACCATTTGTGTGTGAAATGTGTGCCAAGGCTTTTACCACACAGGCACACCTAAAGGAGCATTTGAAGATTCATACAGGATACAAGCCCTATAGTTGTGAAGTGTGCGCCAAATCTTTTATCCGTGCCCCAGATCTCAAGAAACATGAGCGAGTACACAGTAATGAGAGGCCATTTGCATGCCACCATTGTGATAAAGCATTTAAACACAAATCCCACCTTAAAGACCATGAAAGAAGACACAGAGGCGAGAAACCATTTATTTGTGCTTCGTGCCCAAAAGCATTTGCCAAGGCTTCTGATCTAAAACGTCATGAAAACAATATGCATAGCGAACAGCGCAAGCAAGTGACAAGTAATGCCATTCAGAGTGAAACGGAACAATTACAAGCAGCAGCTATGGCTGCTGAAGCAGAACAGCAGCTTGAAACTATTGCTTGCAGTTAAAAAAAAATATATATAATATATATATGTAGTTTAATATTTCCTTGGTAACAAGCAGCGGTATATTATGAAAGTGAGGGTGTTGTCCATAGCAGCCGATAGAGGTTTTTATATTTTATGTTCAGATCTATAAATGGCTGATAGAAAAGCTTTGCCCTGGCACAATTCCTGTTAAAAAAAAAAAAAAAAAACAGACACTAGTAAAACTTCTGCATCTAAGATCCTCACTGATTCTTATTGCTTGTAATGTTCTGTCTCAGACTGAACAAGAGCTTTTTGGCAGAAGCAAAGTGGCTTGCTTGTATGCACAACACATGTACTGGGTAGTTCAAATAATGTGGTTTGTTGGAAGCCCTGGCTTTCGTGTAGACTTGCCCACTTTTTAAGGAAAACATTGGCAGAGGAAATATACAGCCATACTGAACATGCTCATAACTTCTAGAATCTGGTTGCTATAACACCATTACTTTTATAGATTACTCCTATATGTGTGTTATTTTTATGTTTTAGCCATTTCTGTTATGCATTTAAATAATGCTTTCACTTGGTGAGAGAAATTTTAGATTACTGCCGGTGTGAAGTTTGGTAAATTCTTAAATTGGTCTTTGAATTAAATGAAGGCTCTGTATTAACCCATCTGTTTTACATTATTTAGGGCAAAGATAAATCTGAACATACTTACAGCAAAGCAATAAATCCTACTAGTAGAGTGAGTTGCTTTTCCTTTACGTGCCCATCAACATTTAATGCAGAATAGTATTATAATAAAAAAAGGGGCAGATTATTCAACAAGCACTATTTTGCTGCTGCTTGCTTTATTGCTCTGTGTGATGGCTATAATTGTTTTAATTTTTTTGAGGGGGAGGAGAAGGGGTATTTGGGCTTTTTTGTGTAAACAGCCCAAGATATTTCATTAGAGAAATGCCTAGAGATACCATTGATACCTTGAATGGTATCAATACTTATAAATTCTAGTCTCTTGGATGTCGCTGGCATCATTGACACAGAACATATATGTAGCAAGGGATGTCATAACTTCCGATAGAGGTTTATGATTGCAAGCACAACAAGAATGTTCAGAAGGCGGTCGGGAATGGCAGCATGAATATTTCTTCAACCATACATTTCCTACATGCCATAGGTTTAGGTAATGGGCCCATGTTTACTTATTTTAAGTTTTAGGTTGTAAGCAAGATTCACTGCTGTTTAAAGGAAGCTAAACTGAGGAAGCGTTACTGATTTTAGAAAAAATATTTAGCTACCGATTTTAAGGTTTGCTAATAGTAAATTCTCACAATATATATATATATATTTTCTTTTTAACTTGGTTTAAGGCTTTTTCAGTATGGATAGTTATAATACAACTAAAGTATCCTATATGACAGTCTAAACAAGTCCCAAGTTCTGTTACTATGTGATGCGCAAGCTACATAAAGTTAACAATACTTCCTTTCTTTTAATGTACGATTAGTACATTGTGGAACGCAGGGTGAAGTAATTCAGTTAGTTTGGGTTACACTGCTGCACTCAAGAGTTTAGACACTGTCAAAACAAAGCTGTAAGGACAGTCCAGTATAATTAGTGGGAATGCTCAATAGCATTCCCAGTATTGTTATTCATGTTTTATTATTCTTAACTTTAATTTTATTCTGTGCGTTTTTTGGCTTTGCGTAACTTCTGCATACTTTCAGCTATTAAGACCATTCAACTTTTAAAATGTTCAGCTCTTTCAGTTAAAGGAACACTAAAGGTTAGTTTTTTATTAGATCAATTGATTTCTGTAAGCTAGAGCATTTAAATATTACTTGCCTCGTTTTTCCTTTTGACCTCCAAAATACAGTAATCCAGGTTTGAAAATGCCATTTCCTGTCACTCCTCTTCTTGCTTTCCACCAGCATCTGAGCCGTTTTGCATGGTGGAAAGCAGAATGTGCTCACCCCCTCCCTATGACTACAGCCCTGCGTGAAGATGCTCTCTTATCCCTCACAGGCATGGAGGCTAAGCCTAATGGGAACTGTAGTTCCCATTAGGCCGTGATGTAGCAAGAATGAATGTGCACCGCAAACCAGGAAGTCAGTGAGAATAGTGATTCAGGAGTGACGAAGGTGAATAAAACAGCTCGATTTCAACAGCTATCAAACTAGTTATAATGCAAAACATTACTTTTTACTTGATCAGCTACTGTCAGACTTTAATTTAAGAGGAAAGAATTTTTGTCTTTAGAACCCCTTTAATGATGGGACTTTTTCAACTTTTTTTCTACTATTTATACTTTTTAAAATATTAAGCTTTTTAACACTTTTTTTTAACATTGAAGTCAATGAGAGCATGCTTCAAATCCTTAAAACCTCCTTCCGCTCCCAAAAGTTTCAGCTCCTTCATACTTTCACCTACAGACGCTAAACAAACTTTAAAATGTCCACAAAATATTCAGCTATCCGGCTATATCTTTTCAGTTTGATATCTTTTTACAGTTTTTGTGAAAAAGCTGTTTAAGTTTAGGAAATTTTAGTGATTAAACAGTGTCTATGGTGCTGGTTAGAGTTCATGTCATAGCTAGAGCACAGAGCTTTAACAAAATTAATGCACAGCAAACTCCTTTTTTAAATCGCTGACATACCCCCATTTTTAAGTTTATCAACATAAATTTGAAGGGTTTTTTCACTCATAAGGCGTGGGGATTAATGATCAAAGAGAGGCTTTATAAGTACTGAAGGAACACTGCTTGTATGTCCTAAAGATAGTGTAGTGGTTATGGTGAATGGCTTTGGTGTGGGTTTAGCAATTCAGCATTCCCACGCATTTTCTGCTGGAAATGCATTTTCTAGTGTTAGATTATTATTCTGTATTCATAAATTGGCACCTATAGGAGTTATATTTATGGTAAGCTTTCAAAAATATTTGGTTTTTATAATTAATCATAATTGATATTAAAATGTGTGAATGACTTTGATCAGATGATCTTGTGATGGATGAAGTTCTTCAGCTGAAGCTGAGCCAGGAAAATGTAACTAGTTGGAGGATGGACATATCTGGTATCATGGTAAAGACTGTCAAGTATAGACAGGATCCATGTAATATAGGAATATTACATATATTTGTTTAAATACTGTTCATTATAATTGGTGTATTATCAGTCATAATTGATAGCATATGTGTGTATTTGCTAAATATGTACAGTATTTTATCTTTTTATACATAGTTCAAATAATGAGACAGAAATTTGTAGTTCTATCACCTTTTCACCAAGTCATGTTAAAGAATAAGAATAGTGTGTTACATGTGGGCTTGTCAATCAAACCATATGACTCAGAATTTAGTACCTCCTCTCATATAGGAAAGTGCTGAAGTTAACAACATTAATGTTTGCCCCTACAAGATGCTGAGCTTTGTGGTGTTAAGACATCTTTTTGTTACATGTAGAAGTCATAAGAGCTGGCAAGACCCACTTGCATATACTGACACACACACGGCTCCCAACTGTCCCTGATTTTGAGGGACTTTCCCTGATTTGGAACAAAGTCTCTCTGTCCCTCTTTCCTCATTTGTCCCTCATGTTGGTCTGATCTATATAGTTGTATCTAAAATGCACTTTTTATCTTTCAAAACAAAATACATTTGCTAATGGGTGTCCCTCGTTCTCATCTCAAAAAGTTGGGACACAGACACTTGAAGACATGGAAGACTATACATATACTCTGACATATATAGACGGGTGCTTCCTCTCAGAGGCCTAAGATTATGTACTTTACTGCTTCTTCTTGGACATGCTGTTTTAGAGCAGAAAACGCATGCCTGGACAGCCATGACTCTAAGCTTGACAATTTTTTTTATAAGTATTGCTTTTATTTCTTGTATATATATTTTTTTTACCTACACTAAACTGTTATTTATGATACTTCTTATGATCCCAATTGTGTGACAAAAAAATCACACTTTGTTTTTAAGTCAGTCTGGCTATTGAACAAGACACAATATATTTGTGTCTATAATATTTTAACATATAACCCCTTCCACTCCTGGCATGCCTTGGTTTTTGCTGGTGTTTTAGGAGAAGAGATTGTTTTCTCAACTTAGAGGAGCAAGCTACTTCTTTTATTTTCTACCTTTTTTAATCGAGATTTTGTTTCTACTAGCAATATTCTTTAGTTGCTACAGAGCCACTTGGATTCCTTTTGCCGTTTCCAGATTGGTGGCTTGGAGGCTATACATGAAGCCTGCTGTGAGAAGGAAATGGGCCTGCCTGTAATGTTCCCTTGATAACTGAACTCTGCATTGCATCCTCACTTGGATACTCGTAGTGCAACATTTTACATCGGCCAAATAATTCTTTACAGGTTCAAGGCTATTGTTCTATTGAAAAGCCTATGGCGTGCAAAACACACCCAAAATCTCCACCCGGTGCAAAAAGAATTGTGCACACACATAAAGCGGTGCGACAAAAAACGTGCAGACGGGTGCTTACGTCAATTGGGAATTGGTCCTTCATAAAGAAGGACCCAACCCTGATTCCCCGGGGCGTTGGGCTCCTGACAGGGACTGAGGTACTCGCATGGTCTGTGCAGCCAAAGCCGACACAGACCCCATTCCTCCCAGTACTAGGTGGGGCTCCCCCGAAGGGAGACCCTATGAGAGCAGACGAACTAAGCCAGAAGGCCATGTCCACCCACTCCCAAGACGTTCAGGGCTGACCCGAGGACCAGAACCCTACTTATCACACTGTGACAAACGTGACACCAAACAAAAATAAACATAAGTGACGGACAAGGGGTAAAATAAAAGAAAGTGGGGAAGAAGAAAGATGAGGAGAGTGAAAAAGTGACCGTCGTGCAGTACGATGGCCGGCCCTCCGGCCAGGAAACAAAAATTCCTTTGGTCCTGACCGAAAGGCCTGGCCCTAGAGGCAGGTGTTTAAAAGGTGGTACGGTGACATGACCAAGGTGCCAAAAAGCAAAAGTGCCGGTAAAACACTAGTGCACTTACGGCACCCCTGGACTGCCACTCCAGGGGCACATCACCATAGGCTTTTTAACGGACCCTGGCCCACAGCCCAGACAGTCACAGCCCCCTTCCCTACCAGGAATGAACTCCGGAAGCTCAGAGAGGGAGAGAATACGTCGCCCCCCTTCGCCTCTTTCGCTCCCTACCTAATTATACTCGGGAGGTACTAGCCAAGATCTTAACCCCCCCCCTCTTAACAGTAGGATGGGGTCGGCGTTCCCTCTCAGAGAAACTGGCAGGTTAGGAACTGCATCAAATCCAGGCCAGAAGGCCAGGGGCCCAGCCCTCCAGCTTCGACTGCATGCCTCTCCGTCCAAATCAGAAAGCCTCCGCCTCCACGCCAGCAGGTTTAGCATCTGCCAACCGCCATACCTTTCCACCTCGACGTGTACTCGGGACGGTTGGCATAGCACCACCTACTAGCAACTGATGAGAACAGATACTACACTTGATCTTAGCCAAAAGGCCGAGAAGCGGGTCAAGGATATGCTGCACCCACTGGTGGAACACCCCGTCTGAGCTTTGCTTCTGTCTGGTATGCGCTTAATTCCCTGTATGGGCTCATGTTGCCCATCCACACCACCTATGGAGGAACTTACAAAATATGTAAACCCAACATTTCATGTTCCTGATATGTACCTGCTGTACCATGTACTTGTATAAGCACGTATCCTGTTCTTTGTAATGCTGCTTTTGTGTGAAATACTTGGTGATCCTGCCAGTTCCTAGCTCCTTTTAGCCATGCTGAGAATTTGGCCTACTCTCCTTCAATGGTCAACTTGTCCTGACAAGACAAACCCCTGGAAATATAGCATATAAACCCCTACCCCTAGTCGCACAGCCATTCCTTGGGAAGATTAGTGTGCAGTTGTTTCTCCTCCTCCGGCTCTCTAAAGCCTCGTACACACGATCAGTCCATCCGATGAGAACAGTCTGATGGACCGTTGCCATTGGTTAACCGATGAAGCTGACTGATGGTCTGTCGCACCCATGCATCATCGGTTAAAAAAACAATCGTGTCAGAACGTGGTGACGTAAAACACAACAACGTGCCTAACGATCGGTTTTGACCGATCGGTTAGGAATCCATCGGTTAAATTTAAAGCAAGTTGGCTTTTTTTTAACTGATTGTTAAATAACCTATGGGGCCCACACACGATCGGTTTTGACCGATGAAAACGGTCCATCAGACCGTTCTCATCGGATGGACTGATCGTGTGTACGAGGCCTAAGATCCTTATGCAGCTGAGAAGAGATTGTGATAACTGGTATTTTATATATTTTTTTATTTTTATACATATACACAAATGTTTTTCTTTTCGATTTATAAACTGAATGGGTCGTTTTTCAAGATGAGGGTTTATATATACTTTAATGCTGCTCTAGTGCAGATCCTCTTTCAAGAGGTCTTTGTCATTGTCCTGGAAAGAAGGGTTTCATTCAAACCTGTTCATTGTATCAATGAAGCCAAATGGGGCATCCACCCTATACTGGATTTAAAGGTACGCAATGCCTTTCTCCAGGTACAGATATTTCATATATCTGCCCGATCAGTCATTGCTTTCCTCCATCCAGAACACTTTCTGAACACTTTCTGGCCTTTGTAGACATCAAGGGTGCCTACTTGCACATCCCTATCTTCCTAGTGCATTAACGCTACCTGTGTTTTGCTGTGGGAATACAAAATTGCCTGTTTGTTGCCCCTCCCTTTTTGGTCTTGCCACAAAATGAGCAGGATTTCTTCCAGATTCAGGTATCCTCAAGTCTTCTCTCCATGGGTTAAGTTCAACCTGATCGATGCCATTCCTCCTCTGGGACTCTTTATTTAACAACACGGCTGGATTGAGATAAAGGACATTCCAGTCATTTTCATCACACTGAACTAGCTCATCAGGGTCCTGGTTAGGGATGATCTCCGGCGTGTTTTCTCAGTCCACGTGCAGAGCCTGCCAGGAAGTCTGCACGGCGCTGCGCTAATCACAGGCAGGGAGACATATTCCGGATGCTCGGCTGCAGAGATCAGGAAATGTCTCCCTGCCTGTGGTTAGCACAGTGCAATGCAGACTTTGTCAGGTTCTGCACGTGGACTGTGCGAACACGCCAGAGCTCATCCCTACTCCTGGTAGACTCTCCCTTGGACCGATTAGATCATCCAGGTCCCTGGGGTCGGCTTTACAACCATCTTTTTTAGTCACTGGCTTTAACAGTCAGCTAATTTTTTGAAAGCTAGGAACAGGAGCGTGACTTCTCTACCATCAGACTTGGTAAGCAATTTTCTCTTGGAGCAAGACAAGTGGAAATTACATTTTCTTAGTTGGAAGAAACCTGGCTTCTCTTTTGGTCCGCATTGGCATTTTGGCTTTGAGAAATATTAAGGGCCAGGTCTCTGCCTTAGTGGTTCTTTTTAAAAGACTGCCTCTCACTCCTTAGTGAAGGCCTTTGTATAGGGTTTTGCTCACTTTGTTTCGCCTTATGTTCTCTAGTGATTTCATGGGATCTCAACCTGGTTTGGTCAGCGCTCAGCTTAACCAAGACATTGTCTTACTATCTTTTTGTCCTGCTTCTAAACATCCCACAAAATGTATGGATGTGGTGCATGCTGTTCAAGTTAATTTTTCAGCTACAGCTCCTGTTCGACAGTCTTACTGCTTGTCGTTTCTGACATTACCTGTATGGGACGACCTGTTCAATGTTCCACTATTGCTAGGTGGATTTGTCGGCTCCTTTTTATTCAAGCTCATGTTTCCCCTGGCAGTTTTCTCCAGGTTTTGCTAGTTCTGGATGGGACTCTGTAGTTTAGAGAGCCCTAAGAGTTTTGGGTGGGGTGGGATCTCCAACCCTGTGTCCAGGCCTTGTGGACAGCCAGCAGGGTGTGTGCCCAGGTGCACACAGCCCATATGAGGGGCTAGTGAGAGCATACGGTAGAGTTGGAGCAGTGAGTGCCTCTGTGTCAAGATAGATGTTGTGTGCGTTAAGAAGCTCAAAGCTGTGTGCATTGAAGGGCTTGAACCTGTGCGTTTAAGGAGTGCAGAGCTGTGTGCATCCAAGACTGTGGGCCTGGAAGAGCTGGTGGTTTGAGGGACCAGTATCTATAGCAGCAGTGCTGTTGAAGAGTAGCCAGATGGGCTAGTATTTTCAGTTATGTATGAATGACTTTTAAACCCCTGCGTGGGTTTTTTTTATTTAATAAACGTGGGCTACCAGGCCCTTAACTATAAATGATGTGGACTCACTACAGAAAAATGTATCTATCACTGAGCTGAACAATTCACCATGTCTATCTATCTTTTTTAGGATAGATTAAATGCACCATAATGTAAATGTGCAGCCACACTGCTTGTGTTTTTACATATATACGGTAGTGTGTCTAACCTGGGCAGTAATGCGCGCACACACACAAAGGATGCATTAATGTAAAAGCACATCCTGAGCATGTACTCACCTGTGACAGTATGCACAATAACTCACCTGACCCCCTTCGATCCCTTGGCGGAGATGCTCTCTTCCCGGGGTTCCTGGCTCTTGATTAGATATATTGATAGCAGCGCAGCCATTGGCTTCCGCTGCTCTCAATCAAATACAATGACGCAGGAGCCGAGTCCGGCATTCTGTGTCAATAGACACAAATGCCGGACTCAGGAGCGCACCCGCAAGGTAACTCCCCTCCGGGAGAGCATTTCTCCCAGGGGGTTTACCGATGTGGGGAGGAGCTGCCAGGGGACGATGATTGGGGCCACATTGTGCAAAACAAACTGCACAGTGGAGGTAACTATGGCATGTTTGTTATTTAAAAAAAAAAAAAAACTTTAAACTTTAAAATAGGTTGTATGAACTGGCAAAATCACCAGGTATAGCACACAAAGGAAGCAATTCAAAGAGAACAAGATACTTTTTCATACAAGTACATAGTACCACAGACACATATCAGGGATATGAAATGCTGGGGGAACACAGTTAATACAGTCAGATGTGGCTTTATAACTATTTAATGTTATGTTGTTAGGCTCCTGTTAAATATTTCAATGTAAAAAAAAATTGTACAGGGCATCAACTGGCCAGTCTGCAAGTGCACCCATCTGTTCTCAACTGTTCATTCAGAAACTGTATCCTAAAATATGCTAATTGAATTTAGGTTTATATTTATTAAAGTGTAACTAAAGGAAAAAGATTTGTTCATTTTGGATAAAGTAAGGGCGGGCTATAAACCCTGTTGGGGTGTTTTTCTTCCATCTGTGTCCCATAGGGGGATATTTCCCATCATTGTCCGTCCCATAGCCAAGACAGGAAGTGAGAGAAAATCCATCCAAAGCGAGGTAATCCTGAGACGTCACCAGAATCAGTGTTCCCTTCTATCTACTACTGTTTTGGTGTCAACCTAAAATTTGGGGATTTTCTTTCACTTTCGATGATGAAACAGGAAAATTTAGAAAGGGAAAGTCTCCCTAATGGGGACACAGACAGCAATAAAAACTGACAGGTGTTCTATGCACTCTCCACCTTATCCAAAACTAAAGAGAAAAAAGTTTTGCCTTTTTAGTTCAACATTTAGGGCCGGATTCAGAAAGGAGTTACGACGGCGTATCTCCAGATACGCCGTCGTAACTGAGTGTTAGGCGTAGCATCTCTGCGCCTGATTCATAGAATCAGATACGCCTCACTGTTGCCTAGATACGAGCGGCGTAAGTCTCCTACGCCGTCGTGTCTTGGGGTGCATATTTACGCTGGCCGTTAGGTGGCGCTTCCGTTGATTTCCGTGTAGAAGTTGCAAATTAGCTAGGTGCGCAATGTTGCATTGATTTACGTCATTTACGTTAGGCTTTTTTCGGCGTAAAGTTACCCTTGCTATATGAGGCGTAGCCAATGTTAAGTATGGATGTCGGGACAGCGTAGAATTTTGCGTCGTTTGCGTAAGTCATACGCGAATAGGGCTGTGCGTAAGTTACGTTCACGTCTAAAGCATTGACTATCTGCGGCGTGATTTGGAGCATGCGCACTGGGATACTTTCACGGACGGCGCATGCGCCGTTCGTTAGGAGCGTCAATTACGTGGGGTCATGAATCATTAGCATACAACATGCCCACTTTAAATTAGGCGGGCTTACGCCGGACCAGTTACACTACGCCGCCGTAACTTAGGGCGCAAGTTCTTTCTGAATACGGGACCTGCCGCTCTAAGTTACGGCGGCGTAGTGTATCTGGTCCGGCATTTCTTTCTGAATCTAGCCCTTAATCTTTTCATTTTGACATAAATGTTTTTAGGCAGGCCTCTTGTACATGTATGGTTGGAAGTAAATCCTTTCATCTAAATATATTTCCGATTTAGAAAATCGGAATGGAGATGCAGATTTAGAAAAACATAATTTTACTATCTACTACTGTAATGAATATAACTCTATCACACAGGGAAATATGGGATTATTACTGTATAGGTTCAGAAACAATATATACTGTATACATTTTCTCCAATTTTATGTGGCGCCCTATTTTTTTTATTGCACGTTATTTTAAGAGTATAGAGCATTTTGTCATGTTCCAACAAGTCTACCATCTTATTAAATTATATGCAGTTCCTGTAAAGTGAGCTTTTTCAAAAAGATCAGTTTGTGTTTTTTAGATATTTACTTTTACATGGTCTAGTTCAAATGTTTTATGCAAGTTTACAATCTTAATTTTAACATGTTGCATGTTTTCATATAAAAAGCTACCATTTATTTTAATGCTTTGAGAAACCGGTATTTCATGTAAGTCATTAAAAATCTAATCAAATTTGTCAAAGCTAAGCTTTTTACATTTTTATTCATGACTCAGAATACTGTTTTACTGTTCCACTAGTACATTTTTCTCTTAAAATAGGTGTGCTAAAGACCCCACAGTCCATTAGGATCAATGAAGTAGTATATGTTCTTAAAGGTTTGTGTATATATAGTATATCATAGAAATAATGTATATAGGTTAAAATGTTTAGTAGCCCTTTGACCTCTTCATTATTAAAAGGCATCTGGGGTCTTCATCTTGATATAGATGTTTTACCTACTGATTTTGCTGAACATTCCAAGAACCATAGGGATTTTTTTTAAACTCTCGACACAAAAACTTTCAATAAAAGGGTAAGTATTCAATTTGTGTGTACCAAATGGCTTAAGAATGCAGATGTAACCTTGGAAAAAAGTAGTGGTGACATAATTTCTGTGCTACACCTAGCCTCTGAGGGCAGAACTCGGAGAGGGACCCAACAGATCCAACCACTACAGACTGCCTGCAGAAAACGTCAATGGGGTGGATACAAGACCAGTCATCCTGCACAAGGAAAGAGCAGCAGTGACCCGTCTTTATTACAGGTAGGTAACTCATGCACATAGGTGGAAAATAAGGGAGTGGTTTCATGCTGGATTACGGCAAAAATAGGCAGGGAGTGCATAAAAGACCAATAGCAATAAAGTGCAGCGCAAAACATATAAAATTAAGTAATAACACAATTGATAATCAGATATAAATTATATATAAAAATATATATATATATAACTCTAATATTAACACAAAAAGAAATCCATAAAGTGCATCAGTGAAAAAAGTCCAAAAGTGCTCCAAATAATGAAGTGACTGATTGTGATTGAATCTCAGAAAGCTGTGATCGACAGGAAGGTTCCTTCACCAATAACTAAAAGATGGCCCCTCACCTCAGCCATTCGACCATGGCTAGGTCACAAAACTTTTGAAAAACCTCCAAGGTAAATGTAAGGACACGTCCAAGCTTTAAAGGTTACCAGCAGGCAGCAGACAGCTCAATACTCCCAACGACCACAGAGAAATATATGAAACAAAAAGGGAACAGACTAGTGCTCTCTGTCTCAAACTGGATTTAATAAGTAAAAAAGACCAAAGTAAACTCACATTTTGCAACACTCAGAGCCGAGTGTGAAGCGTATCAGCATAAACGGAGCTCCAAGGCTTCCGAGTCTTTACACAGCTCACACATCAGCGTTGGGTCGGCGAGCGCGGGTGACGTCACGAAGCTCCTCCCCCTCGTACGCGTTACGTTCCTATGGGCGGAACTTCCTCAGCGTGGGGTCAGAGAGGCTAACGTGAACGTCCCGCAACGTCATAAATAGTGTGTGGTTGCCATCGCAACACACCACACTAATTCCCTGCTCACCTGCGCCATCTAGTGCCCAATCGACAAAAGGCAACTAAAAAGCTATAACTTTTTTAATGCACAGGATAAACGGTCCACCTAATTAAAGAAGGACCAGCAGGTACTTTAAAGATAAATAAATCATTATAAGTGACGTCAGCCACGATCGCCTCGCCATTAACAAACAGAAAATACCACTAAAATTAGCGGATAAGTCCAGTATAATTAACAGCATATTAAGAAAACATTAAAAATATAAGAATATATTAACAGTATATTCTAGGCAAGATAACATGCCTTAACATTTCAATACCTTTAAATACAGAAATGAGTATGCAAAATTAATTACATTACAATATTATGTACAGAAACCTAGTCATATGAAATGTAAAAGGTAAAAATATATGTTAATACATAATTAAAATTATTAAAATAAATAAAATTAATAAAAATACTAAAATTCCCCAAATACTGAAAAATTTAAAAATACAAATTATCGATTAGAGATAAAACAATTGAGATCGAACTCAACATTGAGGCCTAATGGAGCCGAAACCTTGGTTTCATAGATCCAAAAAGATTCACGACGGCTCAACTGTCGTATGTAATGCCCTCCTCTCCAATGTTTGGTGACCTTTTCTATGCCCCAAAATTTCAGGCCTTTAGGATCTCTACCATGGCATTCCCTAAAATGCTTAGAAACACTATGAGTCCTAATGCCACGTCGAATGTTGCTAATATGTTCTCCAACCCTCACATGTAATTCACGTGAGGTACGCCCGACATATTGCAATCCACACTGGCATTCAAGCATGTACACCACGCCAGTGGTCGAGCAGGTAATTAGTTGTTTGATTGGATATTCCATTCCGGTGATATTAGAAACAAAGGACTTCCGTTTCTTGATATTATGTTTGGCATGTTTACAGGTTGCGCATCTGCCACAGGCATAAAAACCTGATAGGAAATTGAAAAGTTTGGGTCTCGGGATGACAGGTGGATCTATCACCCCTGGAGCCAACCGATCCCTAAGCGAAGGGGCCTTCCTATACACAAATTGTGGACGTTCTGGAAGAACCGGACCTAAGACCACATCTCCCTTCAAGACTGGCCAATGTTTGGCCACAATCTTTTCAAACTTCTTATGTTGGATGTTATAATCCAACAGCATTTTGTAATTGGATCTATCCACTTCAGCCATAGGTGGTTTATCCATAATAATCAGATTCCTGTCCAGGTTTTTAACCTTTTCTATCTCCTGCTTCACAGAAGACATAGGATAACCTTTAGACACAAATCTAATTTTAATTATGTATTAACATATATTTTTACCTTTTACATTTCATATGACTAGGTTTCTGTACATAATATTGTAATGTAATTAATTTTGCATACTCATTTCTGTATTTAAAGGTATTGAAATGTTAAGGCATGTTATCTTGCCTAGAATATACTGTTAATATATTCTTATATTTTTAATGTTTTCTTAATATGCTGTTAATTATACTGGACTTATCCGCTAATTTTAGTGGTATTTTCTGTTTGTTAATGGCGAGGCGATCGTGGCTGACGTCACTTATAATGATTTATTTATCTTTAAAGTACCTGCTGGTCCTTCTTTAATTAGGTGGACCGTTTATCCTGTGCATTAAAAAAGTTATAGCTTTTTAGTTGCCTTTTGTCGATTGGGCACTAGATGGCGCAGGTGAGCAGGGAATTAGTGTGGTGTGTTGCGATGGCAACCACACACTATTTATGACGTTGCGGGACGTTCACGTTAGCCTCTCTGACCCCACGCTGAGGAAGTTCCGCCCATAGGAACGTAACGCGTACGAGGGGGAGGAGCTTCGTGACGTCACCCGCGCTCGCCGACCCAACGCTGATGTGTGAGCTGTGTAAAGACTCGGAAGCCTTGGAGCTCCGTTTATGCTGATACGCTTCACACTCGGCTCTGAGTGTTGCAAAATGTGAGTTTACTTTGGTCTTTTTTACTTATTAAATCCAGTTTGAGACAGAGAGCACTAGTCTGTTCCCTTTTTGTTTCATATATTTCTCTGTGGTCGTTGGGAGTATTGAGCTGTCTGCTGCCTGCTGGTAACCTTTAAAGCTTGGACGTGTCCTTACATTTACCTTGGAGGTTTTTCAAAAGTTTTGTGACCTAGCCATGGTCGAATGGCTGAGGTGAGGGGCCATCTTTTAGTTATTGGTGAAGGAACCTTCCTGTCGATCACAGCTTTCTGAGATTCAATCACAATCAGTCACTTCATTATTTGGAGCACTTTTGGACTTTTTTCACTGATGCACTTTATGGATTTCTTTTTGTGTTAATATTAGAGATATATATATATATATTTTTATATATAATTTATATCTGATTATCAATTGTGTTATTACTTAATTTTATATGTTTTGCGCTGCACTTTATTGCTATTGATCATTATTGGGATTTCTATTTGAATTTATCCTCCAGTGCTGGCTTGCATTTTTTACAGTTTTTTGTGTATTTTCCAGCGCGGAATTTCTTCTTTATTTTTGGTATCACTTTTAATTCATTTATATTCACGCTGCAGGAATGGATGTTTTTACTTATTTGGAGAACCGGGAGATTGTTCTCACCGATGTATTTTCCAAAATTAGTACCACCTCAGATTCAGGAGACCTGATTCTTTCTTTTAAGAAGTTAGGTCATCTTTTTGAAAAAAAGATAAAAACCTGGTGGGACATTGTGACTTTTGAACAATACTTAGTAACAAAAATTATCCCCAGAAGACTAAGGTGGGATTTGCCGCCAAATGATGGTCTGGTGGATGATGAGTCTAATTTAGAATGGTTCAATTTTTTTACAGCTAAAGGTTTTGAGTTAATTAAATTTCTATTGACCCGCAAGCAGCGGAAAAAGAAATGGCTTGAAAGCCAGATTAAGGTTATCTCTGACCATGTTGAGCAACATAAGGATGATCCAGAATTCCTACGTCTTTCCGGAGAATTGAAAATTAAACTTGTTAAATGGGACAAGGAAATTCAGGAGAAAAAGCGTAAGAAATTCCTACGGGACGTAGAGGATTTTGGAGCACCTAATGTTTATAAATGGCAGCTATTGAACTCTCGGACTTCTGACCAAGTTCAATCTTTGCCTATGGATACCTTAGAACCGGTATCTACTCCTGGAGTACAAGAACCACAGAGTTTTTGGGTTACTAATACCACTCATAATAGGACCCCTGTTGGATCAGTTACACCCACAGGGAGAGGGTCTGGTAATTCTAGGGGAAGGGGAAAAAATAGGAATGGTAGAGGTAAAGGTAGAGGAAGTCACCAAGTAGGGAAGTCTGTTCATACCTCCGCTTCTCGTGAAACCCCCCCCTGGAAGACTGTGTCCAACAGAGGGAGGGGTCAGTCTAGGGGGAGAGGGGGCTTTCCATCTGTGACTTACCCTAAACCATCTTCATTACCTACATACAATTACTATGCACCCCTACAAAATTATTGGGAGGGACCCCCACCCCCCACTACTCAACAACATTTTTTAGGGCAGGGGAGGACCCCTTGGAGGGGACCTCCGCCCGGCCCACCGGTATGGACTGGCGAGTGGATGGCACCACCGCCCCTCCCTTACCCTCCCCCTCTGGTTTATGTACCCCCTGCAACGGGACAATCTCGACCAAAACGAAAAAACCAAGAGGAGTCAGAGGGGGGAGACGAATCCAAAAGGCCAAGATCTTGATTGGTACTGGGATTTTTAATCTTAGTGGAGTGACCCTTACTGGAGATGAGATGAGGGTTTTGGACAAAGGTCTAAAATTCGCACCAATACGTAATTTAAATAAATTTGAGACATATGTGAATGTCCAGAAATATGTGAGGAATTTAAATTTGAAAAAATACTTTCTCTCTAATCCTATAGAAAGGACTCTCTCTATGGCTTCTAAGCATTCGAGTCTGAGAAATAAGTCTGTTTTTAATCCCCATAATGCTGACACCAAACATCTGGAAGTTTTTCGGAATTTGGTGTGCAAAGATCTTGATAATCTTAGGATCAAAAAAGTGAGAGACTCTCAGTGTATTCAGCGAGGTATTGTCTCGCTGGAACAACGTAATAACATTGTAATCCGCCCCGCGGACAAGGGGGGTGGTCTGGTGGTCCTCAGCAAGGCCTACTATTATGAGGAGATGGGTAGGTTGCTGGGTGACCAGGATACTTCTCTTGTTACGAAGTGATCCAATGGTGAAATACAAAAATGAACTTCACCTTTTGATAAAAGGAGGTAAGGACTCGGGCATATTGAATAAAAAGGAAGCGGCCTATTTAGACCCTTTCCATTGTCGGACCCCGATAATTTATTTTCTTCCTAAATTACATAAAGACGCAGAACGACCTCCTGGCCGTCCAATTGTAAATGGAATTGATTCCGTTACGTCCCGTTTGGGACAATACTTAGACGTCTTTTTGCAGCCTTTGGTTCATAGATTACCTGCTTACCTTCGGGATACAAAGCAAATTATTCAAATCCTGAACTCTATTCCCTGTACAGATAGTACTATATTGGTAACTGCCGATGTAGGCTCTTTGTATACCATAATTGGGCATGATGCAGCCTTAGCATCAGTGGCATGGGCATTAGAGTCCACTGATTTGAGTCCTGAACATACTGGTTTTCTTCTGGACAGTTTGAGATTCTGTCTATTGAAGAACTATTTTTGGTTCAATAAGGAATTTTTCCTACAGCAGCGAGGAGTTGCGATGGGAGCTCGTTTTGCTCCCAGTGTGGCCAATCTTTTCATGGCCCACTGGGAGCAGGATGTAGTCTTCCACGACACACCCCCTCAGCTTCTCTGCTACCGCAGATATATAGACGATCTGGTGATGGTCTGGGAGGGTGATATGCCCTCGTTGGAGACTTTTATGGCCAAACTAAATTCCAATGATAAGGGCATTGTCCTAACTTGGACTGTTTCCCCTGACCAGGTGACGTTTTTGGATCTTGAGATTTTTAAATCTGGATCCATGTTGGCTACCAGGAATCACTTTAAGGCTGTAGATCGAAATGGGTATATCCCTATAACTAGCTGCCATCATAGATTGTGGCTATGCAATATTCCTCGTGGCCAGTTCGTCAGACTCCGTAGGAATTGTGCCTTGGATTCCGATTATGCGGTACAGTCTGAGGAATTGGCCACTAGATTTGTGTCTAAAGGTTATCCTATGTCTTCTGTGAAGCAGGAGATAGAAAAGGTTAAAAACCTGGACAGGAATCTGATTATTATGGATAAACCACCTATGGCTGAAGTGGATAGATCCAATTACAAAATGCTGTTGGATTATAACATCCAACATAAGAAGTTTGAAAAGATTGTGGCCAAACATTGGCCAGTCTTGAAGGGAGATGTGGTCTTAGGTCCGGTTCTTCCAGAACGTCCACAATTTGTGTATAGGAAGGCCCCTTCGCTTAGGGATCGGTTGGCTCCAGGGGTGATAGATCCACCTGTCATCCCGAGACCCAAACTTTTCAATTTCCTATCAGGTTTTTATGCCTGTGGCAGATGCGCAACCTGTAAACATGCCAAACATAATATCAAGAAACGGAAGTCCTTTGTTTCTAATATCACCGGAATGGAATATCCAATCAAACAACTAATTACCTGCTCGACCACTGGCGTGGTGTACATGCTTGAATGCCAGTGTGGATTGCAATATGTCGGGCGTACCTCACGTGAATTACATGTGAGGGTTGGAGAACATATTAGCAACATTCGACGTGGCATTAGGACTCATAGTGTTTCTAAGCATTTTAGGGAATGCCATGGTAGAGATCCTAAAGGCCTGAAATTTTGGGGCATAGAAAAGGTCACCAAACATTGGAGAGGAGGGCATTACATACGACAGTTGAGCCGTCGTGAATCTTTTTGGATCTATGAAACCAAGGTTTCGGCTCCATTAGGCCTCAATGTTGAGTTCGATCTCAATTGTTTTATCTCTAATCGATAATTTGTATTTTTCAATTTTTCAGTATTTGGGGAATTTTAGTATTTTTATTAATTTTATTTATTTTAATAATTTTAATTATGTATTAACATATATTTTTACCTTTTACATTTCATATGACTAGGTTTCTGTACATAATATTGTAATGTAATTAATTTTGCATACTCATTTCTGTATTTAAAGGTATTGAAATGTTAAGGCATGTTATCTTGCCTAGAATATACTGTTAATATATTCTTATATTTTTAATGTTTTCTTAATATGCTGTTAATTATACTGGACTTATCCGCTAATTTTAGTGGTATTTTCTGTTTGTTAATGGCGAGGCGATCGTGGCTGACGTCACTTATAATGATTTATTTATCTTTAAAGTACCTGCTGGTCCTTCTTTAATTAGGTGGACCGTTTATCCTGTGCATTAAAAAAGTTATAGCTTTTTAGTTGCCTTTTGTCGATTGGGCACTAGATGGCGCAGGTGAGCAGGGAATTAGTGTGGTGTGTTGCGATGGCAACCACACACTATTTATGACGTTGCGGGACGTTCACGTTAGCCTCTCTGACCCCACGCTGAGGAAGTTCCGCCCATAGGAACGTAACGCGTACGAGGGGGAGGAGCTTCGTGACGTCACCCGCGCTCGCCGACCCAACGCTGATGTGTGAGCTGTGTAAAGACTCGGAAGCCTTGGAGCTCCGTTTATGCTGATACGCTTCACACTCGGCTCTGAGTGTTGCAAAATGTGAGTTTACTTTGGTCTTTTTTACTTATTAAATCCAGTTTGAGACAGAGAGCACTAGTCTGTTCCCTTTTTGTTTCATATATTTCTCTGTGGTCGTTGGGAGTATTGAGCTGTCTGCTGCCTGCTGGTAACCTTTAAAGCTTGGACGTGTCCTTACATTTACCTTGGAGGTTTTTCAAAAGTTTTGTGACCTAGCCATGGTCGAATGGCTGAGGTGAGGGGCCATCTTTTAGTTATTGGTGAAGGAACCTTCCTGTCGATCACAGCTTTCTGAGATTCAATCACAATCAGTCACTTCATTATTTGGAGCACTTTTGGACTTTTTTCACTGATGCACTTTATGGATTTCTTTTTGTGTTAATATTAGAGTTATATATATATATATTTTTATATATAATTTATATCTGATTATCAATTGTGTTATTACTTAATTTTATATGTTTTGCGCTGCACTTTATTGCTATTGATCATTATTGGGATTTCTATTTGAATTTATCCTCCAGTGCTGGCTTGCATTTTTTACAGTTTTTTGTGTATTTTCCAGCGCGGAATTTCTTCTTTATTTTTAGTGCATAAAAGACACCAAGATTCATTTAAACTTATGCATGGTCCTTGAATTTAGGCAAAAGTTGTGTAGCTTGGACTTTGCGTTTTTTATCCATGTCCTAGTGGTCATTTGATAGATTTTTTTTTTCTCACTTGAGTTCTAACTTTTTAGTTATCAGAACAGGAATATAGGTAAAATATTCCAATGGACAGTGACAACAGTCTAAGAGGACATCTCCCTCACTTTGGAGTTATTTTCCCTCCTGATCATGCTGTGCCAGCAGGCCAGAAAATAAAGGGAATTGGACAGTAAAAAAAAATTTGATGTAGAATTAAATTCTCTTCCATTTTACATTAAATCTGTAGTAAACCTGTTGGTAAAATGAATATTTCCTAAACAAGCACAGTTTAGGAGATATCATAACAAGCAGCAGCTGGTGACGTCACATGCGTATTCCAGAGCCATTCATTTAGATCTACATGTCGTGGCAGTAGTGATGTCACGGCTTGACCATTCAAGCAGCTGCTGTCCGCGAATCGGGAAGATGAAAACCTCTGCAGTGGTGACAGCGCACTGCTGGAGCGCTTTGTTTCAAGGTAAGTCTTGTCATTCATAATGTGTTGGTATGCAATGATCTAATAAAATAGTTTACTACCGCCTTTAATTTATTCAGCTCCCTAATGAAATCTGCAGTTAAGTAATGTTCAAAATATGTGCCTAGTCACTTTATGCTATGCATACCTTAAAGCAACTCTCTGCGGATCGCTCAATGCCACTTCCCCAAGCTTTTGGTCAGGAAGTGCACCTTTTACACAAACTGCATGCTTACCTTATAAGGCTGTGGACCTGGCCATGGGTGCTCATGAAAGGGTGGCTACGGTGGGACCTTGCAAGGAAAATAACCACCCGAAATGCTGAAACACAGAAGAGTAGATTTTTTTTTATAGACTGATTATTAAATAACAACTACGTTATGTTTCATCAAATGAGCACATAGCAAATATTACTACTGAGTCTGCTGCAATATACTTGTAACGGAACGTCCCACACTCGATTGAGTGCTTCCATCATATACCGCTTCCTATTAGTCTGGATATAGATATCAGATATTCCAGCTGCCCTCAACACACAACGAGACGAGACTTGTTGTGTGCTAAACATGGAGTGTTTAATAGAACCAAGAATACAGCCTTATATACAGTTAGAGGAGATAACCAGAACATAAATTAACATGAGCTAATTAACTAATCATTTACCCAGACGAGGTGACTCCGAGATGTGACCTTTCAATCATCCTGGCTCCTCTCACCCGCTATACAATACACATTATCATAAGTGTAAACACAGGACACCTCCACAATAGCAGGGTCAATTAGCATCTAACAGTATGTGTCCCAACATGATGAATGAATCACTCTTACAATTAACCCGTTCAGAATCAACAACCTGTAAATAGTTCTTACAGATATCCTGGAATATATTGTGGATAATAATTAAATAATCCCATCTCAGGTAGTCCAAGATATCATTTCTAAGTCATCCTACGCCCCTAGTGGACAAAGGATGATTTTAGACATAAGATGATTCGGGGATGTCTGGGGTGAGGCTGTCACATTTCTCCCCCATCAAAAGTCGACTAACAAGGTCCCAGACCTCCACCTGGTTTGGACATGCGTTTAGTCGGACAAAGTGAACTCACATAGTCTGTCCGCATGACCTCCAATCTTGGCGGCTAGGAGTAGTTGACACCAGTCTGTGTGGGGCCGAGGTCATTGACTCTCTGTTCGGCTGCCAGCGCTTCAGCTGGGTGGTTTTTAACATTCTGGGGCTTGGTCTGCTGCTGGGCAGAGGGGCCGACCACCCCAGCTTGAAGCTGTAGAGACACTGTATGTGCTAGGCATGGGCCAGCGGCGCTCTGCCCTTTTGCCAGCACTTATTCTGGGGACTCCACATCATCCGATCCAGCTAACCATTGGGGAAGGAGGCTGGATTCCTCCACACCCAAACTGTGTAGCTGCCATTGGGGAGGTGAGCTGGCTGCTTCCTTTTCCGTTCCCTCATCTGGCTGCTGGGACAACATGTCTGTGGTACTGTCTCCCAGATGCACGGATCTTTGCTGGGGAGGAAAGACCACGTTCTCCACCCTGGCCAACTGTTGGGGAGGGACGATGCACACCTCCTCTCCCTTCTCCCACTGTATCTGCTGCTGGGAAGTGATCGCCATCTTTTCACCCTGAGCCTCCGGAACTCCCACAGGGGTGGGGCAGAGGTCTTGAACCCTCTGTCCGGTGACCAGCGCTTTAGCTGGGGAAGTTCCTTGCAACTCCACAGATACTGCTGTTGGTGATGGGCAGAGCATAGTAAAGTGTGGCCCTGATACCAGCTCTTCTGCTGGAGGCTCCTCAGGTTGTTCTTCCTCGGCAGAAAAGTCTATCAAATCCCCTGTCTCTACAACTGGTGTCTGGGGGTAGAGGTTCACCATCTCCTGTCCGTGGAACCCAGAAAATGCTATGGGTGCTGGCAGGGCTGTGGAGTCGGTAGATAAATGTTCCGACTCCTCAGTTTTATGTACTTCCGACTCCGACTCCCCGACTCCGACTCCTCTGTATTAATATGCGAATGTATTTTATACATTCCTTGAGGGAAAGAAACGCAACCTACCACAGGACTACTGGCTGGGAAGCCAACAGTCTACTGTATTGCACAGTTTAAGCAAAAGACAAACACAATGAAAACAATCAAGTGGCTGGATAGTAGCAGCAGGCATAAACATCAGGAACAGGATTTTTACCAGTTCAAAAATACAAACCACATTATTTGGTTGTTTTAGAACAAAAACAAAGCTTATCTATAATGAACCAAAAACTAAATCTGTAAAACCTAGAAATGGTTTATATTAATCTTGAAATGTAGTTATAGGCTTAGCAAATGCAAATCAATTCAATGTAGAGTTCTAAGGAAGAGAATTGCCTCTGCCAGATACTCTTTCATAGAAGCTCTTAAGTCAGACTGAGCCTAGGTTCACACTGCTGCGAATTCAAAATCGCGGTAAAATCGCGCATTTTACCGCGATTTTGAATTCGCAGCAGTGTGAACCTAGGCTGCGATTTTGCCGCGATTTCGGACACAATTTAATGTAAATCGCGGCCCGAAATCGCAAAAAGTAGTACAGGAACTACTTTTTGAAATTGCAGATGCGGCGTTGCACTGATTAGGACAGTGCCATTGCCGCCGATTTGAGATGCGATTTGACATGTCAAATCGCATCTCAAATCGTTCCAAATCGTACCCAGTGTGAACCAGGGCTTTATTATTTTTAGGGCTGAAAATAATCTTTCGACACTGACTTGGGTGGGTGGCATTGCAGTAACTATTCTGGCCACATCACTAACGATCTCGGGATAAACAAGGATGGCTTCTTCAACAGTAAGTTTTGATGAGCGATCATACTTTTCAACTTATTTTAGTGCTTTATAAAACTCCTGTTGGAATTTTTTTATTTGGACACTTACTGGTTCTCTAACATGCGTTCCCTGTAAAAGCAGAACACAACACTATGGAAAGTATAAGTATTGCAGCTCCTAATTGTGCGTTGCGTGCCATATAGTGAAGCACATGAAAAGCATGCTTCTTCACGGTCACTTAACGTGTTCGTTTTGCGGTTACGTGAGGCACTGCATGCATTGGTCTTTATTCTTACAGTAGAGAAGTCATTAATTATAACTTTTTGTGAATTGGGACATTTGAACTTGCTGCTTTTTTTATTTTTTATTCCAATCTAAATTTAGTATAAGTCAGAGTCGGAGTCGGTGCATTGTTTGCCGACTCCGACTCCAGGTACCCAAAATTTCCTCCGACTCCACAGCCCTGGGTGCTGGGCAGAGGTTAGCAGTACTCTGCCCTGCTGTCAGCACTTCATCTTTGGGGATGGCAATATCCAGATTTTCCACTGACGATTCTCTGGCATACTGCTGGACAGGCACATTCCTCCATCCATGATCATCCCATGCAGAAACAGGATCATCAAGGTCAGTCAGCACTTGCTGCATCCGCCATAAGACCTCTGCATCCATAGCTGCGGGGGCAGGTTGGCAAAGCACACTGTTACTCTGCCACATTGCCGATTCTTCAGCCAGGATTTCAGCGTTGTCCACTGGTATTTCCTGGTATTTCCTGATAGTCCCAGGCAAAGGGAGCCCAGCCCTGGCGCTAAGCAGAGTCTAGCAGCCGTCTGTAGGCGATCTCCAGCTCCCATTCCAGAACGGCCAGAAACTCCAAATCTTCCAGTGCACTTCCGAGACGTTCAGTAGCCCTTCTCTGAAATCCATGATTTCGTCCAACCGCCACTCCAAATCACTCCCAAAGTTAGAGTCCCCTGTCAGCTGCACATACTACAGTCCCAGGCCGCCATAGCTTAAGCCTTCCATTGGGCTGCCATCTGCTATCCAGGGATATGCTTGGGATACATGCCACCTAAGGGCTCTGTAGCTCTCATCCAGCCGCATTTCTCTGCCCAGACCAGCCTGCTTAATTCAGCTGTCTGTTCCTTGTGCGGTTTTTCTCCCAACAGCACCCGCACTACATACTGCGACCTGTACCTTTTCCCGGTTGGAGGGGAGAACTTTTCCCTGGTGTCGCTGCTCACGGGCTAGTGCTTCCTTCCAGAGTTCGCAGCGTACAGAATGCGACCATTCCAGCAGGACCTGCTCTGATACTGGTCCTCTATGCTGTATCTGCTTCTCTCGCAACCTCCTTTCGAGTTCCTCTTTCATGGCGGCTGGTATCTGTACCTCTCCTCTCCTCTCCTGCTATCCGAACCTTGGATCCAGGTGGAGGTTGGATGTCCCCGACTGCAGAAAGCGTCCCGTTGCTAGCCACCAATGTAACGGAACGTCCCACACTCCGATTGAGTGCTTCCGTCATATACCGCTTCCTATTAGTCTGGATATAGATATCAGATATTCCAGCTGCCCTCAGCACACAACGAGACGAGACTTGTTGTGTGCTAAACATGGAGTGTTCAATGGAACCAAGAATACAACCTTCTATACAGTTAGAGGAGATAACCAGAACATAAATTAACATGAGTTAATTTTCTAATCATTTACCCAGACAAGGTGACTCCAAGAAATGACCTTTCAAGGTAGACATCCTGACTCCTCTCACCTGCTATACAATACATGTTATCATAAGTGTAAACACAGAACACCTCCACAATAGCAGGGTCAATTAGCATCTAACAGTATGTGTCCCAACATGATGAATGAATCACTCTTACAATTAACCTGTTGAGTTCACAATCAACAACCTGTAAATAGTTCTTACAGATATCCTGGAATATATTGTGGATAATAATTAAATAATCCCATCTCAGGTAGTCCAAGATATCATTTCTAAGTCCTCCTATGCCCCTAGTGGACAGAGGATTATTTTAGACATAAGATGGTTCAGGGATGTCCCGGGTGAAGCTGTCACAATACTGAAAAATTAATGACAGTCGCAGCAATTTTCCTTTCCTGACAAGCTCAATGCTAATAAATGTATGCCCCACCTACAGCTTGGCATTCCGTAACTAGTCCTACTAACCTGGGTGGAAGCTGTAAGGCCATGGAGCTCATCAGGAAAAAATAAATTATGGTAAGTATCTGTCGTTCAATTTTCTGTTTTCCCTGGTGGTTCCATGTCACTACACCTGGAACTAACTAGCCAAACAAGGTAGGAATAATGCTATACAGGCGTTAATTTTGTCTAGAAGCAGAAGCCAGGACACCTCTGCCAAATTCAGCTGTTAAGGTTGCTGGCTCTATACAGTACTGAGCCCATGTAGCTGCCTTGCAGATTGCCTCTGGGGACACTAAGCCTGTGCCTCCTATGGGATTAATACACTTCTGGTGAAGTGTGCTGTAACTCCCTCCGGCACAAGCAACCATTTTAACTTGTAGACCAGTGCGATGAGCTTCACCACCCAAGAGGCAATAATTCTGCTAGAAGCCTTTAACCCCTTGGCGCCAGCCCTTTTAATGGGTTTGCTATGTCGGGAGGTGGGGCTTATGGCCATGAAACCGCTGTGATTGGCTGTCACGGCGGTAACCTGATCAGGTCCAACGATTCGAATAACCTTTTTGCGTGTGCAAAACCCCATGTTGCTATATTACAGTCCCCCCACTTTATTGTCCTCAGCCCCCCACATTCCAGTCCTTGGCTCCCCCTCATTTCCCATACTTGTCTTTACCCCCCATTACAGTGCTCAGGTCCCCCCACTTTAATTTTCTCAGGCCTCCCCACATCAGTCCTCAGCCCCCCCTTAAATGTCCTCAGCCCCCCTACATCACAGTCCCCAGCTCCTCTACTTTGAAGTCCAGGGGACACCACATCATAGCCCTCAGCTCCCAAACTTCAATTTCATCTGCCCCTATATTACAGTCCTTAGCCTCCCCCATAGTACTGTCCTTGGAACCCTCTCCCCTTTTAATATCCTCAGAGCCCCTCCAAATAAAATTTTGCACATCACCCCCCCATATACACATTTTGCACATCACCTATAAGCAGGAAATTGGTAATTGGATAAAAGATCATCCAACTGAGCGCATGACACACACACACTCACTCCTTGGCTCTTTTTCATCCTTTGACACTAGTGTCCTTACACCCTTCAACTACTGTTGGCTCTTTGAGGATTACAGAGTGACGGCAGTAGGTAGAAAAGGCTCCTAAATGGCTGACCAATGGGATATTTAGTGATGCCTGCTTTACGTGTTCCACTTGGAATGACAAACGGGTGTTCCGCCTTCCCGATGTCCTCCCTCACCTTGATACAGGATCCTAGAACTTGGCCTACGTCCAACTGGCTAAAGTCTTGGGTACTCCCCAAGAGGAACGTAACAAGGTAAATTTCTTGTGTGATATGGAGTCTGGAGGCCACTTCAGGCACAAAGCGGACCATCAGTCTGTGTACAGCCCTGTCTGGGGAAAAACTAGACAAAGGGTTCTTTAAACCCTAGGGTTGCTTAGTGAGAGATACCATAGGGAGCCACAATAAAATATATGAGGCCAAAAAGTACAGCACCAATCGAAGGTTTTAAGTGGCTTCAGATGAATTGAAAAATTGCACAAGCAAGGTATTAGTCACAGATTGGATGTCGGTGAAGGCAGAGATGGCTAAACCACATGATTCTTCAGCGTGTCTACACATAGACCTTACTCAAGCCCCGCCTGACGGGGCTCCAAAACGTAGAAAATCTTGAGCAGCTGCAAATTCATTATTTTTTTTTGCCATTCTGTTATAAGTGCTATTGATCCTTGACTTCACGAGGGCATTCACAACCTTGGCAGAACATCCAAGATCTATTATCCTCTGCTGATCAAGACCCAGTATGTTTCCGTATGTAGGCCACAGCTGTCGTGTTGTCCTGCTTGTCCTCTCACTGACAGCTGACTGTACCACCAGCTACTAGATTGCCAGCATTGTGTGACATTGCATCATTACTGATCCAAAAATCCAATTTTAAGGGCCCAGGATTCCACTGGATCCAGCTGACTATAGGAATGGTCGAAGTCATGATACCCAGCAGACGCAGGCATTCTGCTGCCAAAAGCTGAGTATCTCTCTGGACTGCTTCTTTCATCTTGAGGATGATAGAAGTCTTGGTCCCTGGCAGAGAAACCGTTACTGCCTGAGTATCTATTTTTGCTCTGAGATACTGCAGCACCTGAGCATTCACAAGATGGCTCTTCTCCAGGTTGATCAACCAACCAAACTTCTCCAGCATCAACATTATGTTACTGTATCTTTCAGTGAGCACATATGTGGAGTGGAATGTTCTAATAATTGCAGCCATTTGGAGATATCATCCCTGACATAGATTGTATGTAGAAAAATGCAAGAGAATGGGACTTTAAGTTTAACTATAACTTTAAGGGTCCAATGCAAATCATCAAATAGAAATATAATCATTTATAAACATTGAAAATGTATATGTATTGTATAAACACTTGATATGAAGAATGTTGTAATGATCATGTATCTATATACTGTATATTGTTAGTATTTGTATGTGGAGATCCCAGGTCCTGATGAAGTGGGGTGTCCTGCGAAATGCATTGACCTTTACAAGCTGATCTCAAGGCCATATTAACAGCAAATTTGGATGGCTAATTTTATATGCATGGTTTTAAGTATTTTTAAATGTTTATTTTTAAACTATTTGTTGGTTTGCATTGTACCCATGGAGATATACTTAAAGTTCCATTGCATTTTTCTACATACCATCTCTCATCCAAATGGTATACAGCATACAAATCCCGCATATACGGCAGGTACGCTGCAAGAGCTAGAAGGACTTTCGTAAATACCCTGGGGTAATGTGGTAAGACCGAATGGCAGACATACAAATTGGTAATGAAGCTGTGCTATTGCAAATTGTAGACATTTTTGAAAGAAGGGAGCCGTCGGAATATGAAAGTATGATTCCTTTAGATCTATTGACAGGATCCAATCTTTTGGCTGCAACTCCATTGTGAAGAAATCCTTCCTTATGTATGTGTTCAGCTCTCTCAAATCTGTCAGGGGTCTCCATGAACTCAACTTCTTCTTCCGAACCAAGTAAAAGGGTAGAACAGATCCTTGAAAAAGTTGTTGTTGAGGAAATGTGGCTATCGCTTCCTGATTCAGCAGGGTTTCGACATGGCAAGAGCACATCATTCTTTTCCCTGTCAATATACTAGCCATTTGAGGAATTTCCAAGTGTACCCATACTGGATGGTTGACAATGCGTATGGCTTTCTTATTTTTTTTTCTGCCCACACTTGCTGGAACTTCAGTCTGGATCCCACCAGGCATGTGTGGATTGAACCATCAACAATTTTTTTTTGACTGGTCCCCAGGAAGATGAATCCTAATTAACCCCAGTGTGGTCTTAGCAATGGGGGCATCTAACTTGTTGTCCAACAAGGACTATCCCTCAAAGAGAATCCTGCACCACCCTTGTTTTAGATGCGGTATCTGCCACCTCAGTCATTGATCTCTTATGCCTATTAGCGCACTTATCATGATTTTGACCAGAGATTTCAATAAATCGATTGATTCCTCGGCAATAAATGAAAGCTGTTGGCTTCAGATTGGCAATAAAATAAGATCTCAGCTTTGCCTGCATCATTTTCCACTGCTACCTCCGATTTTTGAATCTACACCTCTATGTCATTTGAGATAGATGATGGCTTATACGAGGGGCTGCTTATAAGTATTGAGCCTTACCCAGAAAAAATTGAGCTAAGAAGCTGTAACTGCAGCACTATTCTACATATTCCCCCAAATCATTGACTCTTTAGGTGTTTTTTGAGATTGGGGAACAGATAATAGTCAGAAAGAGCCAGGTTGGTTGGATTTTTTTTTTTTTGAAAAGCCTATGGCGTGTGAACACACCCAAAAAACTCCACCCGGTGCAGAAAAAATGTGCACACACATAACGAGTGTTCACAAAAATGTGCAGACGGGTGCAACGTCAAGTGGTCCTCCTGTGAAGAAGGGATCCAAAACCCTGATCCCCCAGGGCGTTAGGCTCCAGACGGGGACTTAGGTACTGTGGTTCGAGCAACCGAAGCCGACACAGACCCAACTTCCTTGGAGGGACTGCCGAAACAGAACACTCCCAGTACAAGGTGGGGCTCCCCCGAAGGGAGACCCCATGAGAGAAGGTGAACTAAGCCAGAAGGCAATGTCCACCCACTCCCAAGACGTTCAGGGCTGGCCCGAGAGCCAGGTTGGTTGGATGGGGGATCAATTGAAAGCCTAAGGAGGTCAGTTTTACCATTATTTCACCTGCTGTGTGTGATGAGGCATTGTCATGCAATAGGATGACACCTTTGGAGACCTTTCCTCAACGTTTTTCCTTGATATTTTGCCTCAACTTCGTCAAAGCACAGTAATATGTTGCATTGATGGGTTGAACCCTTTTGGAGGTAGTCCACCAGCAGGACTCCCTTCTTATCCCAAAAAACTGTTGCCATTTGCTTCCGCACTAACCTTTGCACATGAAACTTCTTTGGCCTGGGGAAACCACTGTGCCTCCATTCCTTTAGACTGTTCCTTTTGTCTGAGGATCACAACAATAGATTCATGTCTCATCACCAGTTACTAGTTTGTCCAGGAAATCTGACTAATTTCTTGCAAAATGTTCCAAAACAGCCACCGATGTCTCCACACTTTTCCTCTTTTGTTCAGTTGTCAAAAGTTTTGGGATCCACTTTGCTGAAAGCTTTTTTTAATTTCCAAGTCGTTGTGGATAATGGCACCAACTCTCTCACGTGATATTCCCAGATATGTAGCAATACTTTTGGCTGATATTTGGTGGTTCCCCATGATCATGTCATGGATGGCTTTTACATTTGCAGGCACAGATGCAGAAACAGGCCTTCCACTGGGTTTCTCACTTTCATTACCGAATTGGCCAGTTTTTAAAATTGACAACCCATCCATTCATCATGGATCTGCTTCTCAACTTTCCCTTGGAGAAACAGGAACTTGATTATGGTCCTATGCTCTTACACATTTATTTTTTTCTAGAGGTGCTGCCATGTTAATTTTGGACTTGAAAAAAAAGTAAAAATCATAGGTAGTTGATGTTTGTATTGTTGAATAAAGACAAATTGGCCATTACACCCTACAATTTACAGCTTCCTAACTCAATTTGTTCTGGGTAAGGCTTAATGCTTATCAGCAGCCCCTCGTATGTCCCACCAGCCAGCGTATCGTTTTTTAAGATCCACATCCTCCTGTCTATCTAACGGCTACCTCATCATCAAGAGACAGGATAATATGCCTGGCCAAATACATAAGGGCTGTGACGACCACAGGAGGAACATCCTGGATTTTTTACATCATCGTAAGGGATACAGCTTAGCAGCTTGATTCTTAATGGAGAATCTCCCTTTAATTTGCTTCCACTCGTTGGCAATAATTTCTTGAATTTCCACCAGGAAGGGGAAATTCGGTCCCTCCTTCTGGACCTTTCTGAAATCGTTCCTCTGCTTGCTTTGCAGCTCTTCTGCCCCATCCTCCCAGAGTAGGGCTTGCTTGATGTCCTTTACAAAGGATTGAACAAGGGAAAACTTAAATCCATCATAATGGCCCTCCTCTTCACCCAACAAAAAAGGGTCAGATGCCAAGGATTCCTGTCATATAGGTCCCTCATCTGTAGTAGAAGGCAACTGAGGAGATAACAAGTGAGAAGTGGAAGGCACTAGAGTATGTGGGGGCTGAATCTAAAGCCCCCATACACACTATCGGTTTTCCTGCAGGTTTTTTTCTCTTCAGGTTTACCAAAACCATCTAATAATGAGGTCAAACCTTAAGAGTTTCAATTTGTATGCAATCAGGCAGGCCATTTGCACTACATGGTTTTGGTAAACCTGAAGAGAAAAACCTGCAGGAAAACTGATAGTGTGTATGGGGCTTAAGCCGTAAATGCTTTTAGCTTCTCCTGAAAAGCTTGCTTTATCATAGAGAGCATTTCTCTATTTTCTGATTTCCTGTCCCTAGTCACTTCTTTGGAGCAGTCTTTCCTGGCAGGGCCCTGTTAGGGCAAGTCCAGCTTCCTCCTGGCCTGTGTTATTTATGATGCAACTCCTCTTGGTAACATGGTGGAGGGTTACTGTACCTCAAACCATAACAAGAGCGAGAAGCCTCAGATCTTCAATGAAAACTGCAACTATCCCTAGAGGGTGACCACTGTCCACTTTTTTCAAAGTCTCTCTCTCTCTCTCTCACTGAACTCCCAGAGGGAAAAAGCCTTTCACCTGAGGAGCTAGGGCAGCAAAAAAAATAAGGAATTCACAATGTAGGCTGCCAGGCAATAGCTGAAATAAATAGAAACCCCTAGGCATCTCCCCAACCTTCTTAAGTTGTGTACTGTCAAACATTATATGTAAACTAGGTCTCCTCGTCATGCCGCAACTCATTTTCTATTTATGTATTCCACTACCCTTCCCCTTTTTTGATAATTTTGACATATGCGAATAAATTATTTTTTACTACATTAAATCCAGTTTGTCTATCTGAGCTGCCAAAAAAAAACAATTGTGTACCAGCAGATTCTATGCAGCATATTTCTAAACATACTTGAACAGCCTCATTGAGTTCAAAATTCTGCTCCTTTTTTATATATATATATATATATATATATATATATATATATATATATATATATATATATATATATATATATATATATATATATATATATATATATATATATATATATAGCCCTTTCACCTGCGTTGGCATGTTACTACATCAAGACCATGCCACATTCTATAACGATTAATACCCTTTGGGTTACTGCTCCAATTGCCTTGTTATTATTTTGCTGTATAAATGATTCCCAAGTCCGGATCTACTTTTATGTGTTTTTGGCTCTTGAGATCTTTATTAATGCTCGCCTTTAGTAAAAGTGTTGTTTTTGCTGATCTTTGTATCTGTAGTCTTAAAACGTAATAAAAACGACTGAAATAAAAATAAGATGGGACATAGAAGTTTATGTGATGTGTTAAGCAGACAGGATTTACTCTGTATACCCGTTATACAATGCACTACCTGTAATGGGGAGGGGGGGGGGGGGGGGGGGGTCAGGCACACTAGTGGGCTGAAGAGAGTGAAGAATACAGTTCTCTAAAAGGCAGCATTGTTTCTGGCTAAGTATCTTTAAATTTGTCTCCACAGTCCTAAATTATATATTTTTTTTTTGTTCAACTTTATTGCTATCACAAGGGATCTTATCAGTTTGATTACCCTTCTCTGCACTTCTTTAGTTCTTTGATTTATACTTTTGTGAACTGGTGCTTAAAATGTAATTACGTATTTCAGATTAGGTCTTACAAAAACAATTGAGTATTGTCCATCATAATTATTTTATTTGCACTAACATCCAAAATTTCCCAACAAGCTTTTGGGGTGTACCCCCTTCTTTGAGGTGTAAGCAGTACTAATGGATCTTCAAGAAGGGGGTACACCCATAAGCGTGTCCTGAAAATTTGGATGTTAATTCAAATAAAAATGTATCACAGACTATACTCAATGGCCCATATTCTCTGTAAAAATACGTTGGCTGCGCTTAAGGCACTTACACTCCGCTGTCCCAACTTACAGGAGCAAGTGTTCCCCAAACACTTGCTCTGTAAGTTGGGATGGCGGAGTGTAAATGCCCCGGCGTAGCCTGGCGGATCTCCAAGGGGGCGGCTTGTATTCAAATTAAGCGCGCCCCCGATTCTAATGAACTTCGCATGCGCCGGGCTTCAAAAAGCCCAGTGCGCATGCTCCAGTTCTCGGCGGAAAACGTCTGACGCCGACCTGTGCGTCATTGACGTAAAGTCGTATTCAAGAACGACTTACGGAAACGACGTACCCGACGAAAAAACACGTCGCGGACCCGACGCCATCCGTAACATGGCCTACGTGGGACTTGCGGAAATTTAATCCTCCATATAGCAGGACTAAATTTTCGCTTACGCAAACGACGTTAGCGACGGTTACGCGACGCTAACTCGTTCGGGAATCGGCGTAGAAGGATCATTTGCATACGCAAATGAGTCCTTCACGTAAATGCCATCTAGCGGCGGCCGGCGTCATTACATTTAAGATCCGTCAGTGTAAGTGACTTACAGATGGCGGATCTTAAGTGTATCTATGCGAAAATGATTCTAAGAATCAGTCGCATAGATACACGGGCCAAAAAAGGGAGATACGATGGAGTATCCTGAGATACTCCATCGTAACTTCTATGAGAATATGGCCCAATGTTTTTTTGTAACAAGTGCACTAATATGGCTACAATCGCCTTAAAGGAGTTGTAAAGAATTTTTTTTTCACCTTAATGCAATCTATGCATTAAGGTGAAAAAACATGTGATGACGCCGCCCCCAGCCCCCCCCCAGCCCCCGTTTTACTTACCTGACCCCACGCTCGGTCCCGAGATCCTCTTTGCCGCTCAGCCTGGCCGCTGATTGGCTTGAGCGGATGGATTGAGAGCAACACAGCCATTGGCTGGCGCTGCTGTCAATCACATTCAGTGACGCGGCACGATGAGGGGCGGGGCCGAGTGATACAGTGAGTGGCTATGGGCGCTTGCTGTTTCACGGGAGCGAGCGCCCGCAAGGACTCGCCACCATGCGAGCTCTCTTGCATGACTGTAGTGAGTTCTTGCGGGGAGGACCAGAGACAGTCGCTGAGGGACCCCAGAAGACGTGGATCGGGTCCACTCTGTGCAAAACGAACTGCACAGTGGAGGTAAGTATAACATGTTTGTTATTTTAAAGAATAAAATGTTTTTCCTATAGTAACCCTTTAAGGAACATGAGGTCTTGCTAATGATTTGTGGGGGGCAAAATTCTCTCTCTCTCTCTCTGGAGTCTATACCTCTTTTAATACAAGAAAGTATTTTGCTAGCTTTTCTCTTCTCCAGATCTGTTTAAAGTACACGGATCAAAGGGTATTTCTTAGCAGTAGAAGTCAGGGGTGAGGATCTGATGTCACTGCACAGTGTGTCGATGTAATCTGAGAGCTGAGTGGATGGAAGAGACAGCAGAGAGAAATTACAAAAGCACACTGTGTGTGTCTATAGGGTCAATCAGAGAGGAGGAGGAGCAGCAGAGAGCACCAGCGGGGAACCTCAGAAAAGGATGTTCAGGGCCGCTCTGCGAAAAAACATTGCACAGAGCAAGTAAGTATAACATATTTTTCATTGTAGGAAAGGGCAAAAAAGAGCAATGAGGGAGATTGAAAAGGAACTACCATCTACAATATCTTTGCATAAGACCACACCCTCTAAAACAACCACAGACACAACAAATACATTTTAAGAATATTTTATTTGCAATCAATAATAATAGCAATGGAGCAATTCAGTCATGAAGAATATTTGTCCCACACAGTACAATACATTTTAGCAAATGAGTCTGTCTGTAGGGATAGTCGTACATGGTATTAAAGGTTCAAGCAAACAGAAACATGACCTGCCTATCTTACCTCACTGATCTAAATGTATGAGACATACATCACCACTTACTTTACTGGAGGCTAATACTCCACCAGGACAAATCATTCAGCAGCAGTTTTATGCATTTATTGGAAAGCTTTTTTTTATTTTGTTCTCAGTGGTGATAGACAATGTGCTGGCATTTACCTGAACTATCATGTTTAGGTGTGATGCAGCTGCAGAATTACTAGATCACACGTAGAAGATATTTAACAATATGGTGCAGGAAAAGCATACAAAAAAACAAAACAAGTTACAGGTAGGTAAAATAGTCTTCAGAAAGAGTGCTCTGCTGACTGTGGTTATGGTTGCCCAAAAGCAGTGGTCTTAACACTGTCTCTGTGGGGAGAGAGTTATTGAAAGATTTAGTGAACAAAACTAAATGGAAACTCAATGTTTAAATTGGATTACTGTCTGTGCCACTTACTCACCCTCACTTATCCATTGAGAACAAAGAGGGTGTTAAGGACATAGAAGGCAGCCATCCACCAGGAGGGATAGCCAGATCTGTGTAGCGGCTCTAAAACAGAAACCAGTCTATACATTGTACTGTATATGCTTTAAGTAAGATTTATTTACAGTTAAACAAAATTCAACAAACCCCCAGCAAACAGAAAACACAGCAAGCGTGAAGATATAAATAACTATAGACCAAGTGATAAATTGCCTAACAAACAACCTAACTTTAATACAATATATACGAAATGAGAAACACAGAGCATCAGGGTAAAACTGGAGCTGTAAAGAAAAGTCAGAAAGTGAAACCAAAACTGGCATCAGGAAAAAGGGCAGGCAGGTACAGGGTATAAGTACAAGCCAAGAGCAGGCTCAGGATCAATTGTCAAGCAGTATCTGGTGGCAGGGCAAAACACTGAAGCATGAGGTACTAGTAGAGGAGGAACTAAATACCCTCCCAGCAGCCAGCATTAGGTGGCAACTGATTATTGGGATCTGCTGGCAGCTGGAAGACACCTGCTGGAGGACCCTAGAACTACAAACTTCTGCTCTGGGAATCGCAGTGCCATCAGCAGTTGATCCAGGTCCTGACAGAGGGGTTCTTCCATCTTCAGTCAGGCCAACACCTTCAGATGTCTCTGGTGTCTCCCATGTACACATGGGTGCTGGCAGTCAGAGCATGCGGTCCTCCTTGGCTTGGCTGGGTTACCATGTTTGCCATTTTCCTTTTTATCCACTTCCTACCCCCGGCCACAGGGTGATATTTCCTTCTCCTCAATAATTTTTTTTTTCATGTCTCCTCCAATCAGGCAACACGTTTGGGGGCACTCTAATTTAACAAGAAATATTTATGTGAATACCCTCCCAATAAGGTGGTCATTTTGGAGTACAGCACCCTGTGACTTTCCATTTGCATCATACATTGAGTTATCTTCTGTTTGTCCCCCAGGGACTTTCTATTTGTGTCATAAACAGACTTATCTTCTGATTGCCACTCAGGGTCTCTCTACCTTATCTGATGTTCCATGAATAGGAAGTACACTTCCTAATATCAAAATGCAGCAAACACCCCACTCAGGATCCACCTTGGGATAAACCACTTATAGGAGGGTTGTACTCCATTTCATGCCAAAGAAATAAAATGTCCAAAGAAATATTCCGGAAAGAAAATAAATATCCATGTATAAAGTTGGCATATATCTTATACCTTGAATATGTAATTTCTGTTGTCGAAAAAATTATTTCTATTCATAATTCACTGTGCAATATTTTTTTTCTTTTTTTATATGTATTTAAACTGTGTTTGTCAGCATATACAACCTTATCAATGTATACAAGGCAGGCTACTCTAAACATTTATAATACCATCCACAACCTTGCCTAACAGAACTGCTGTTTCTATACTGTCTTTACTTTGCAAATGACTCACTGCAGCTACTCTAAGGCCTCATTCACACTTAGGGCCGTTCGGGTCCATCTGTCACGGACCTGCGACGGAGTCCGCCAAGTGTGAATGAGGCCTAAGACTGATCACTTGTCTTGGAGACTGTGGGGGTTATTTACTAAAAGCAAATCCACTTTGCACTACAAGTGCACTCACTGTAGATCTGAGGGGGACATGCAAGGAAAATATAAAACAGTATTTCAGATCTTCCCCTCAGATCTAAAGCAACTGTACTTCCAAGTGCACTTGTAGTGCAAAGTGTATTTGCCTTTAGTAAATAACCCCCTCTGTGTACAAGCTGAATACTATAATATAAAGAAAGGCACCACTATACTGGGCATGGATCTTTTTGCTGCACTAACTCTTCAATTAGATGGTTTATCACAACAGCATCTGTTGCCTCTATGCTACCGGGTTTTAGTTTTACCACTTAGCCAAATGTCACTGGGCAGTGCATCCTACGCATTAAGGTGAAAAAACTTCTGGCAGTGACCAGCCCACTGTTTTACTTACCTGAGCCCTTTCTTTCACTTGGCGGAGACGCGCTCTCCCTCTCTGCACAGGGTCCCGGCTCTTGATTGGATAGTTTGATGGCAGCGCAGCCATTGCCTCCTGCTGCTTTCAATCAAATCCAATGACGTGGGCGCCTGGGGGTGGGGCAGAGTCCGGCATTCATGTCTATGAACGCAAATGCTAGACTCGGGAGTGCGCCCGCAAGGTAACCCCCTGGAAGGTGGTTTCTCCTAGGGAGTTATCTGATAGGAGGAGCCGTGAGAGCCGCCAAGGGACCCCAGAAGTCGAGGATCAGGGCCACACTGTGCAAAACGAACTGCACAGTGGAGGCAAGTATGACATGTTATTTAAAAAAAAAAACATGAAGCCTTACAATCACTTTAATCTTGTGTTACTTGTCACCATGAGGAGGGGCTAACCGATAAGTGTCTTTCCTCAGTGGGGATATCTGCACTGATGATCAGTGCAAAGATTATCTGTGCAGCTCCATCAGTGAAGCCAATCGGTGCCCATCAGTACTGCCTTTCAGTGCCACCTCATCAGTGCAACCTATCAGTTTCATTAGTGCAGCCTTATCAGCACCCGTCAGCGCAGCCTTATCTGTGCACATCCATGAAGGAAAAAAATGACTTCTTTACAAAATTTTGTAACAAACTATGAAAAACGTTCTTTTTAAAAAACAAAATTTTTTTTTTTTTTTCATTTTGTTTAGTAAAAAATAATAAACCCATTGGTGATTAAATACCACCAAAAGAAAGCTCTTTCAATTTTGTTTGGGTGGAGCATTCCATGACATTATTGTCAAAATGCGACATGGCTGAAAGCTGAAAATTGGCCTGGGCAGGAATGGGGTGAAAGTGCCCGGTAATGAAGTGATTAAAGGCTAAAGTCATCTTAACCACTTCCCACTGGAAGGCTGTGGTATGACTTCCTTAGGTTGAAGTGGTGATATCTGGATGATACCTGCAGCTACAGGCATCATTCAGATATCTTTGTTTTCAGCTAGCTTCAGGGGACCTTGCAGCGAACGAAAAACAGGAAAAAATACTTTAGCTGACTTATTTCTAGCCTTCTAAATTGAGTTTAACAGCATCATCCAGCAATGTGGTGAATAAGGAAGCATTACTGTCTACAAACACCTCGATCTGTAATCTAGTGATTTTATGACCAAAAAGCCAGAATCATTTTCATGTCTCCAACATAGAGCTAAGGCCGCCTAGGCTAACCCAAACTGCCATCACTCAAAACTCAAGTAAATGTAAAGGCAATAGAGCTCCAAAGTTAAAAGAACAACTTACATAACAAAATCTGTCCCACAGCTGATCTGAGATGTCTTTCCACAGTCCTATCAACCAAGGAACATCTTTCAAAAAGGGTAGCACACTTCTGCCATCTCTGGTGTCTTTTTGCAGAATGAACACTCCCCTTCCCTCCGTGACAGGTGAGAAGAAGATGGCAGCATTTCCTCAGTCCCCAGCATTCAGAACTGGTGCGTAAGCGTCATGATGTCACTGCCAGTTTCGGCTACGTGATTCTGGAAGTTCAGAGGATGCCATCTTTCGATTGCTGATGACACCTATTACTGCAATGCCATCTGCCTATACCTGACAGAGGTCCAGAACCATCCAGGGAGGCAGGGTTACCTTACAGATTCTGCCCCAAGTTTGTCCTCTGACAAAATCGATGTGATGAAACTCGTACTGTGTGTTGGACGAGTCCTTTCAATGCCATGTTCACTGATATGGAGGGACTGGACTGTCTGAGAGTTTGTTCTCAAGCCAACTGGCTTTCTTATGGATGTTATTATGCCTGCATTTACTTCACTAATGAGCTTGTTTTAAATTATTTTAATAAAAGTTTTTATAGTATTTCACTTTTGTGAGTTTTTTTTTATAAACGTACCTATGTGGATTCTGGATTGCAAGACCTCCTATGGTTCGGTTAAAAGTGGAGCATCTACTGAGGGTGGAATATTAAGCATTATTTGACTCTGTATTTCCAGGGGGTCAAAGAGGATGGTGAACTGTTTTCTTCTGGGGGTTAACACCAGGTGGCCCTTTACTATCAGATAATTGCACATTGGTGGAATAAATCATTTTTTCTAGGCACTCTGTTTACGTTGACTTTTGTCTTTTATTTTATGATGTATGGTAAATATGTTTATGAATTGTATTCACTTATGAATTTGGCACTATCATGATATATATATATATATATATATATATATATATATATATATATATATATATATATATTATACTTTTATTGTCAAAGTTTTGGGACACCTGCCTTTATACGCACTTGACCTTTAATGGCATCCCAGTCTTAGTCTGTAGGGTTCAATATGTTTTAATCGAAATGTAAGTAATTTTGCCGCCTTTGCATTAAAATTTTTGATTTAACATTCTTAGTCTTTGAGTGGTGCTGCAGAGCTAGTTCACTCCCTTAAGTTCATGACACATACACACTATATTACCAAAAGTATTGGGACACCTGCCTTTACATGAGCTTCAATGGCATCCCAGCCTTGGTCTGTAGGGTTCGAAATTGGCCCACCCAAAAACTAAGAATGTTAAATTGTAAATATTTATATGCAAAGAAGGCAAAATTACTTACACTTACATCTTGATTTAATAAAACAAAAAGACAGATCAAGACTAAATAGCACCAAGAACTCCTCTTTAAATCATGTTTTGGCAATCAAAAGCTGGTTGAAAATGTCACTAAGTTGCTTATTGTTTGGCCAACATTAGGGAATAGCAGATTTGAATGTCTTATATATTTTGTTTCTTTAAAGCCCACAACCTCCAGAATTTTTTTTTTTATTTTTTTTAAGCAAAAGCTCCAGTAAAGCTTATTACAGGTTTCATAGATCAGCTGCTAATGTTTCTAAAGCACTTTACAAATGATGAAACCCTTTGATAAGCAATATGTTTGATGACATGATTTGTGTTGGAGAACATGGTTATTGCAGATGTCTTGTCTGTTCACTGAAAATGAACACAAGAAACTCCATTATCTTCTGCACTGGAATTGTCTACACATTGTAAAATGGTTTATTTTATAGTATATAGCTAAAATATTTTTTAACTGCAAAATCTGTGTCCACATTAATATCTAGGAAAATTTCAAAGCCATCTATTTTATTCTGTCACTTTTAAATTACTGCTTTTTGCTGGTGGAACATGGAATATATTAAAACTGTGAAATATTAATGAAGGCTCATCTCTTTCTTTTCCAAATACAGGAAAGCCAGAACGTTCTCTTTAGCACATCTTATTGGAAGTTTTGGTCTTTTACTGTAAAATTGATTAGCTTTCTCTTCTGTTAAACTTTTTCATAGAACCTTTGTCATTGGAACAGGGGTTAGGGCAGAACCTCTCTGGTAGGTACACAAACAGCAATAAATAGATCCCTATGGGAGTATATAGATATAGTTGGGATAGGTTTGCAATTTTTGTGATGTTTTTAGACACATAGAAACCTAGAAAAGTTACGGTAGAAAAGGACCAAGTGGTCCATCGAGTCTGGAAATCTATTCCAAGCATCGACTACTCTTTTGGTAAAATAATACTTTCTTTAAGTCAAATAATCTCTGTTGTTCCAAGTCTAGACTGAGGGGGTCCCAGTAAAACCTAAGGTACAGGATACATAAGGGCTCAGGTTACTGAGTGCACAAAATTACAACTGCCAAGAAGGCAGACACGCTCCTCCACAAAGCCAGCACCCTTTTTTGACCAGAACAAGTTGTCCATACACCCCAGGTATTGGCTATATTGTTACCTTCTTGGAGAGAATAAATGGCCAGTACAGCACTTATAGCAGCAGCCTAAACCATTACCCTGCAGCTGTATGTAGTTCCTTAGTAAGTTGAGCTTTGCTTACTCATGTTAATTTTATCCCACTGAACACATTAGAGGCCAGATAAACATTTACTAACTTCCTTTGCATAGTTTAGCACATAAATAATCAATCAATTTCATCCATAGTTCTTTTCCAAAAAACATAGTGGAATACTAAATGTACATCAGATATGGTTTATTCCAGTGTCAGGTGTTACAAGAAAGGTACTGCAGTACTCACAACACTGTTCTGGACATATCCTGTAATCATTTTCTACGTCTTTCCTATATGGGGTCCAGCTGGGCTTCAGCTTTCTGCCAAAAGGGAAAACATATGTTCCCTACATCCTTCTGTTCAACTTCTTTACTTATCATCCCCCTTGCTAAATACCCTCCTGCCTAACCAAAGTATTTGAGTGACAGGGGCCATACCACAAATGGCAGGAAATTCTAACTAACAAGGGACTACACCTTTCTACAATATTAGATTACAAAGTCGCAGTAGCAATTATCAACTCTATAATTTTTAAAGTGATACTAAACATACTATGCTTACCTGCTCTGTGCAATGTTTTTTCACAGAGCAGACCTGATCCTCCTCTTCTGGGGTCCTCTGCTGGCGCTCTTGTCTCCTCCCCCTGCTGAGTGCCCCCATAGCAAGCAGCTTGTTGTGGGGGAACTCGTGCTGTCCATAAGACACACAGAACAGCCTGACCCCGCCCCCACTTCCTCCTCACTGACTGTGGTTGACAGTCGCGGGAGCCAATGTCCCTGGGCCAATGAGGAGGCAGAAAGCCAGGAGAGCAGCTGCTGTGGTAAGTATTGGGGTGGGAGTAGCTTACTGAAGGTTTTTTTACCTTCACGCATAGAATGCACAAAGATAAAAAACCTTCCGCCTTTAGAACCACTTTAACTAATATGGAGTTTACTGTTTTAAATAAAAAAAATATTATGTGCCAGTGTAAAAAAGTTCTTGCATAATAAATCCCCATTTAGGTAAATATGGGAACATGTTTTTCAAGTCCAATTTAGCCTAGGGTTACAGCTGTAGGTTTGTTTTTACTTTGAGAGTGTAATTCAAAAACTAACAAAGAATATTTTGTTCCTTTCAGTGGGAACTCAGAGAATGTGTACAGCAATTTCCTTAATGAAGACTGTTATGAAGAGTTGCTGTGAAAAGCAGCATATATTGTTTATTTCTGTTCGGTAACATGAACAATTTGTCCTGCTGAAATCAGGGGGAGATTGAAGTACTACATAATTTCAGTTGGCCACTAAGCCTACAATAAATGTGAAGTTTGTTAAGCTAAGTTTCAAAATGTTTGAATATCAGTTAAGGTCTTTGCAATTGTACTAATACTTTTAACTGATAAAGAAATGTTTTGTCCAAATGAAAAAGCACATCATACCCAGGCTTTTTGTATCTTTACTTAATGTTTGATAAAGTAAAAAAAAATCTATGCATTACTTCTCTGCATTATACTTCATATTCCCATCGCACACTTTCCTGGATCTGCTCTTGGGTTTGGGTGCTCGTAGCAACAACCAGCTGGATACTGGTATACGTTACAGTGGAAATATTTGCCAGCACACCATGGAAAAGCGTAAATAGCATCCAAACGGATGTTTTATTGCATGATCACAACACAAAGAGAGTGCAACGTTTCGAATGTGGGGCACATTCGTCATGCATTACACACACATCCCCCCCATGTTTTATCACTATAAAGACCCTTTTTAACTTAAAGTGGATGTAAAGCCGAATTTTTTTATTTTTTGCTGTCACAATGTAGAGTATACGATTTCCTATTATCTGTGCCCAGTCTTGCCACAAAGAGTTAATCCAGCTCTGAGCAATCCTCCTTTCTTTTTTCAGTGAGATAAACGGGCAAACAGGAGAAAACTTTTGTCCGTTCTTCCCCCTTGCTGTGAATGACAGGTTATTTACATATCTCATGCACTAGCTTGAGACAGGCATTATTTTTTAATTCCCACTCCTTTTCTGAAGTCATTTGGTTACTTTTCTGGATTTTGACTGGATGTTAGTTATCATAGCATAATTTAGTATAAGGAATACATAGGAGAAAATGCATGTTGCCAAGGGGAGTGTAGAGGTGGGCGGGGAGTCTACTGACATCATGACTCAACCCACAGAGCTCCAGACAACAGACCCACCCACAGAATCTGCAGTTTTTCAGTTCTTATAACAGAGGTGAGACATTTGACAGGTAAGGATACATGCAGGAGGCATGTATATCCTTATAGATCAGCACTATGGCAGTAATTTAGAAAGGAGGACAGTGGGTTTACATCCACTTTAAACTCTTAAGTCCTGCCCAGTTTTCTTCTGCTAAATTACTAAAAACCCTTCCACATATCCTCATCACTATAACAGAAACACTATTTTTTCTACAGTCCAAGATGAGAACTGCAAAAGCTTTTTAGACTCTTTGAGATAACACATAGAGGGCCAGATCCACAAAGTACTTACGCCGGCGTATGTCGAGATGCGCGGCGTAAGTGTATATCTGCGCCGGCGTAACTATGCGCCGTATCCACAGAAATAGATACGTCTGAAAATCGGCTTCTTCCGACCGATGTAACTTTCCTACGCCGGCGCAGCGTGGGCGCATATTTACACTGGATGCATCTGGCGCTCCCATTGATTTCCTATGCAAATGAGGGAGATACAGCGATCCACGAACGTACGTGCGCCTGACGCCGGCTACGCGCGCCCCGCGTAAGTTGTACGTCCGGCCTAAAGTTACCCCTCATAAAAGCAGGGGTAAGTCAGCAACAGACATGCACAGGTCAGCCGGAGAGCAGCTGCAGCAGCACCGTTACGGACGAGCTGAGTATCCACACTTGCAGGACAACAATCTGTATGCCAACATGCCAGGGGCATCCATGATCATTGCTATACTACTGGCTTCACAGGCGCGTAGGAGGAGGGCACGGGAGAGGATATACCGACCGTGCATAACCGTCTTTGGCATGGGGGATTCGGAGGTGTATCGCATCTTCAGATTCAGCCCTGCATGATCACCTCACCAGCCAGACAGATCGCTCACATGCAGTGCAGCCACTGGTCAAGGTACTGGCAACACTCCATTTCCTCGCCATTTGCTCGTTCCAGCGTACAAGTGGAGTTGTGGCTGGGATGGCACAATCCTCCATGAGCAGATGTGTGCACCAGGTTGTCCCCGCAATCCTCAGATGCATGTCCCACCACATCATCAGACCCACCCAGGAGCATCTGCGGCAGAAGGCAATGCGTGATTTCTACAGTATTGCAAGATTCCCACGCACCATCGGGGCCATTGATTGCACCCATGTGGCACTACAGCCCCCCCGTGCCACAGAGCACATATACCGTAATCGGAAGCATTGGCATTCCATCAACGTACAGGTGATAGCCGATGCCAAATCCCTCATATGGCACGTCCGTGCCAAACACCCAGGAGCCAGCCATGACAGCTACATATACCGTCAAAGCAACATCCCAACAGAATTTGACCAGAACGTGTATGGGGACAGCTGGCTGGTTTGTGAGTGACATGGGAGTCAGGCATGACTGTCCGACCCCATGATGCAGACATCACGAGGGTCACATGCATGGCTAACATCCTCCTGTCTTTTCCCTTCCAGGTGACTCTGCATATGCACTTGGGCCCCATCTCCTGACTCCATTCCGGAATCCCCAAACCAGAGAGATAAAATACAATGATGCACACATACGTACCCGTGCAGTGGTGGAACGCACATTTGGCCTCCTGAAGTCCCGTTTCCGATGCCTGGATAAGTCCGGGGGTACCCTGTTGTATTCCCCCAACTTCGTGTGCCAGATCATCGGTGCATGTTGCATGCTGCACAACTTTGCCGTGAGAAAGGGCATGGAGCTTGACATTTGTGATGACCTGACCCCAGAACCACACAGTCCCCCCCTGATCGAGGCTACCCATTCTGCTGATGGAACAGCAGTCAGGAGGTGGCTCGTGGAACACATCTTTGCACGTTAAACACACACATTTATCATGGCACACGGACAATGCACGCATGCACACCACTGTGGTCCCTAGCTCACACACACCACATCCACATCACATTGGATTAGCCCAAGTCCACCATGCAGGACTTGGGAGCAGCAACGCCACGCCAAGGCCCCAATTATGTCGCTGTCCATTTATACCACATTCACACGGTCGTGGGGATAACCTCTCCCCGACGACCCAGGGTGACACACCTTACTGGCAGGTATGTCACCCCCACATTCACACACGAGTCATACTGTAGCCTGCACTACTGACCGTGTGCTGGGTCTACAAACATAAAAAACATAACATGAGCATGTAAAAAATAAAAAAAAACTCATAACCTGAGCATCCAAAAAAAGAAAACTCACTTATCTGCCCTGTCGTGGCCCATGCCTGGTGCCACGGCCCCGGCTCCTTAACTGCATGGTGGGGGGGGAATCAGGAGGAGGAGGAGGAGCATCCCCTGGTCTCTCCCTGGCTGGCTGCCTGCCCTCCAACGCCAGGGCGATGTGGGTGAGGACCGCATTGGTCTCGGCCTGCAGCAGCCTTGACTGCCTCCCCTCCGCCTGGATGGCAGCAGTATTGTCCCGTACGGCCTCTGCCAGGGTCTGGACCTCTGCCACGAGGCCTGCTGTGGTGGCCTGCAGATCCCCCAGGCAGGGGACCACAGCAGCACAGTTGGCGTTGACATCCTGGATACTGTCATTGATGTTGGCAGAGGAGGCCATGCTGTCTGCCACTCGCTGCATCTGGACGGCAACCTCACCCAGATGTCGGGTCTGGCGGGCCTGTTCCCTCTTGAGATGTTCCGGGAGGAACTCAGGCGCCCCCTAGTCTTCCTGGTAGCCTTCCTGGGGCCAGGAGAGGCTTGGGGCCGTCTATAAGGGGAGCCCCTTGAGGGGGTAGACCTGTTGGGGGAGGACCCTGAGGGGCTACCCCTGATGGAGGCGGAGGTCTGTGTGGGCCCGGCCAAAGGGGGAGACTCCTCCAAGTAAAGGCAAACATCAGTGTCCATGTTCACTGTCTCCTCCTCAACCACCTCCTGAGGAGAGGTGTGGCCACTTCCCCGATGACTCATGGCTTCCCAGGGGGTCAGGCTCGGAATGATGTTCGGGGGATGGTGTGGGATGGCCACAGGCAGCAGATGGCCCAGCTCCCTCCAGCACATCTGTGGATGACACAAAACATTCACATGTTGGTGGAGCCACACACTTGTCACATGTTCCCTTCCACCCCCTCACATGCTACACACCAGATAGGAGATAAAACACACTTACCTGTCCTCAAGGCCTCCTCAATGGAGTCAAAGCCCTCCACTCCCTCCACTTAATGCCTGTGGAGACACTGGGCAACCACCTGCTCATCAGGAGTGAGCGTCATAGTAGTGGCTGGTCCCCCTCCAGTGCCACTGGCATGACTCCTTATCTTGGCCATTTTCCCTCGGACCAGGCGACGCAGGTCATTGATTTTTTTCTGGATGTCTTTGGTGGATCTGACCTCGTTTCCCAGGGCATTGACCTCTGTCGCAATCTGCAACAGGATCTGAGCCTTCCTGGCCTTAGTTGTGTTGCCACTCTCTGCACCATGGAGGTACACATCATACCTGGACATGGCCCTGAAAACATCCTTCTCCTGGTCCGTAAAATTCTTCTTCCTCTTGTCCTTCTCAGTAGCTGGAGCAGACATGGCTCTAAAACAAACAGCAAACAAAAGTACCTTGCTTCAGGGGGGGGGAAGAAGCGGATGTACTTTTGCGCTCGACGGGCGCATGTCTGGGCGTATTTAGGCCATGGGCGTATCTTAGGGGTTACGCAGGGCCTAGTTGTGAGCATGTGCAGAGGGGTGCGGGACATACGTCAACGTCACGGCGCATGCGCTGTTCGTTCGGCCCTTTATTTGCATGGGGTCACGGTTCATTTAAATGGAACACGCCTACTTCCTTCCTACTTTGAATTACGCCGGCTTACGCCTACAAATTTACGTTGCGCCGGCGCAATGTTGGAAGCAAATGCTCTGAGGATACGGTGCTTGCCTCTCTGAGTTGAGCCGGCGTATGAGATGCGCTACGCCGGCCTATATATGCGCCTATATATGCGCCGATGTACGTGGATCTGGCCCGAAGTGTGCACAGGACAGAGGACATCTCAGAATTTCTGACATGATCACAAGGTATTTTTTTTAAAAGATATAACAATACAGTTTCAATGTACAGTATATTTAACAGACCAAAAGGTAGCAAATAAAATAAATGCATTTTTAGAGTTTACACATACTTAATGGGAGCCTTTGAAAATTAGTTTGTGGTTTAACACTGAAAACAGAGCAATACATTTTCAAATCAGTTCTTGAGCAAAATGTCATAAACCAAGTAAGAATATCACGTGGAAATTAGTAGAATGGAGGACCTGATCCTCACAGCCCGCCATCAGCGCGAGCAATACACCAAGACCTGGTTGGCATAGAATATGTTTGTTCTTTCGGATGAAGGTCGGGGCCCTTTTGGAAAGTGATGTGTCAAGATAGTGTGGCCCCTGTGTGGGCGACCGGTGGGGAGGTGGAAAACGAGGCTACCTCCCGGTCAGCGTTCAGGGCCTGAGACTCGCGTGTATGCTGCCTCCCTGTGCCCCCTCTTCTCTCCCCCCCTTTCCATCCCCTCTCCTTTCCCTCCCCTTCCCTCCCTTCTCCTCCCCTTTCTTTGTTTGCTCTCTCTGTCTCTCTATGTTCAGGTTTACGGGGCTCCAATCTCTAATCTCCAATGCCGTTCTGTCCTGCCACTCTGGAATATTTGAAAATGGGGGCGGGATTCACGAAACCGTCCGTTGATACAGGCTGAATTTCAGCAGAAGATGCGCTCTGTCCCAGTGGGAGTAGGGACTCATTCTAATTTAATAGTCTCTCCAAGTTGGGGATGCTAGTTGTTCAGGATAGATAAGCTTGTCAGTCCATTCTCGATACCATGTTGTTGTTTTATGATACTGCTCAACTAACTATACACCGCTGTACCTGTATTTTGTTTTTGTTTTTTTCCCCTCTATTATGTTTCTGACGGATGCTGTATTTCGTGACTCTTTGCCCTCTCAATAAATAAAAGATTTTAAAAAGAATATCATGTGGCCCCTGTCATTGAATGGATAACATGGATCAAGAAAGTTCATGGTATAGTTTGAGGTACTATAATATATAATGTATAGCGTGATGTACAGAGTATGGCTCTGTGATGCTCCTCAACATTGGTTGCAATGTGACAAACGTATCATCTTACATTAGTGGTCAGTGGAAAGCACTTTTGAATGTGCATGTGCATACTGCATAGAATTGTGCCTGTAGGCTGTTAAGCGACTGAAACCATTAGATCCACTGTAGCCTCTCTACTCTACAAGACTCTGGTCTGTCCGCATCTTGAGTATGCTTTCCAGTTCTGGGCACCAGCCCTCAAGAAGGATGTGCTGGAACTGGAGAGAGTTCAGAGAAGGGTAACAAAGCTAGTAAAGGGACTGGAGATCTCAGTTGTTAAATGTAATCTCTCTGGAGAAGAGACACTTGAGAGGAGATATGATAGCGATATACAAATACCTTACTGGTGACCCCAGCATAGGAAAATAACTTTTCAATGGGAGGGAGTTTAAAAATACGCGTGGCCATTCACTGAAACTGGAAGAGAAGTGATTTAACCTTAAACAGCATAGAGCGGAAAGGATATGGAACTCCCTTCCACAAGCAGTAGTATCAGCAGGGAGTGTCGATAGTTTAAAAACACTATTACCGGTATTTGGGCACCTTACGCAACATACCGGGATATGGTATTTATTATTGACATAAACTCGGACACACCACGGTATGAACAGGATAGCCTGGTGTCTTTATTCAATCTTACCAACTATGTAACTGTATGTAACTATCCTATGAAAACACAGAAAGTGAAAATGAGGACAGGGCAAACTCCTCGTGGCATTTAGGTTTAATATAACGATGGGTTGGCTATGACTAGATAAAGATTAATCTTTTTACATTTCTTTTAGTGCAGTAAACATTTAAGTATTACATAATAATATGTTATATTTTCCTTTTGAGCCAAGAGATGAAGATTTCACAGGTTTATATGCATCTTTTGTCTCTATGACAGGGTACAGTTGACCCTCTGTGTCCCTGAAGACAGACGGCAAGCGGAACCAGGCATTGTACAAAGCGTAAAGTAAAATCAGAGTTAGGCATTTTAAAGATAAAGACCAGAGATTGGAAAATATGATCCAAAAACAGACAGAACATAAGCAGGCAGAAGGTAAAAACAAAATAATTTTTTGTTTAAACTGTTCAATCCAAAGCACAAAGTAGCCAGACAGACCATAAACACCTTTGACTGAATTTACTGAAGTACATTTACGTTCTTCTGATGAGGCCATGTGTGCAGTGCAGAGATGACCTGCACAGTTGAGTACCAACCAGTAGATGTGAAGGCTCAGGGCTGTTCATTACAGTTACATTGGAGAAAAAAGTGTGCACATGTTATTTCATGCTAAAAAGGCTGAACTCAGCCTACTGTCATGCTTCAGCCAAACAGAGAAATCCATAGGAGGTGTCGCTCTATAGCAAAATCGATGCATGTCCCTGCGAGACTTCATCCTCAATATAGGAAACTGAGATGGAAGTTTGCAGGTCATAAGGCTAAGTAAATAAATTGCTAAACTGGTTTTCAATAAGACCATTATGCTATTAAGATGTCAGCTTATGGCAGCTTTTGTTAATATCCTTACAAGCTTCGTAAAGAAGGACTGCTGCCAATCCATTTAGAACATACATATCTTTAATCCATAAAAATATCAGATCATTTGGGTAGCAATAGCACATATAATGAGAACATATAATTATGGCTTAGTAGTTATAGTTGTTTTTTATTATTCTAAAATTGATTGTGTATAAATGATATTAAGCAGAGTCCTGTTGACTTAGGGGTGGATTCACGTAGATCCGCGTATCTTTGCGCGGGCGTAACGTATCTGATTTACGTTACGCCTCTGCAACTTAGAAGGGCAAGTGCTGTATTCTCAAAGCACTTGCTCTGTAAGTTGCGGCGGCGTAGCGTAAAAAGGCCGGCGTAAGCCCGCCTAATTCAAATTTGGAACAGGGGGGCGTGTTTTATGTTAATAACTTGTGACCCGTCGTGATTGACGTTTTTCACGAACGGCGCATGCGCCGTCCGTGGAAATCTCCCAGTGTGCATTGCTCCTAATACGCCGCAAGGACGTATTGGTTTTGACTTGAACGTAAATTACGTCCAGCCCCAATCACGGACGAGTTACGCAAACGACGTAATAATTTTAAAATTCGACGCGGGAACGACGGCCATACTTAACATTGGTACGCCGCACTTACGCCACCATATAGCAGGGGTAACTTTACGCCGGGAAAAGCCTAACGTTAACAGCATATCTGTACTGCGTCGGCCGGGCGTACGTTCGTGAATTCGCGTATCTAGCTGATTTACATATTTCTAAGCGTAAATCAGCGTACACACCCCTAGCGGCCAGCGTAAATATGCAGTTACGATCCGACGGCATAAGAGACTTACGCCAGTCGGATCTAAGGGAAATCTATGCGTAACTGATTCTATGAATCAGGCGCATAGATACGACCGGCCGGACTCAGAGATACGACAGCGTATCTGGAAATACGTCGTCGTATCTCCTCTGAGAATCTGGCCCTTAGTTGTTATTTCCTTTGTGTGGGTAAAGTTGAAATATGCATTTATAGCTCTGAAAAAGTTATAGTCACTTTATATGCAGCTTGGTTATGTAACTTGTGCTGTGTTTATTGAAACTTAAACTGAACCTGACCAATTTTTTAACAGATTGATTCATGTGCCCGTGTGTTGTGCCCTATCTCTTGAGTTCAGACTTTACACGGGATGTTGACTACTGCTCAAATCAAGATTAAGACGCATCACCTGCCATAGATCTGTCTAAGCTTGTACAGCCCTTTGAAGATTTGTCAGTTGACTGTTGAATGTAAACATTACCATTATTTATTTTGAACTGGGCAAAAGTTAAAAACCTATGTATAACTTAGGATTAGGATCCAAGGGGCTTCACATTTTTATTTTAGTTTTTTTCAAATCTTTTAAACTGGTGTTATATTATAATTGAAATATTTTACAAAATCAACATTAAAGCACAATCAAATTCTTTGAATTGGCCAAATACATTCCATATGCTTTAAAACAAGAGATTTTCAATGTCCTTCAGTTTGTTTCCTTCCTAAAACTCCTTGTGGAAGCAATGGTGCTCTCTTTGTGAAAGGAATGGTTTGGCACACGCGTTACTGATTTAGACATATACTGAAGCTCTGCAATCAGGAAATCTTATGCTTCCAGAAGGAATTTGACTCTGGGGATATCAGACCTATGCAAAGAGATTACTACTTACCCAAGAGTCTTCCTCTGCAGCATCCTAACAGAGCACAGGCTTTTCTACACATGCTATGGCTACTTCAGAAAAAAGATGAACCATAGGGTATTGAAAACCTTTTTGTTTTGTTTTTGCTAATTTAAACTGAGGGTTCAACTGGGATTTTATACATGACAAAGATTTCCATGGCACTGGGGGTATTCTAAAGAGTGACACAACAGAATTAACTTAAAAATGCTGTCGCTCTTTAAAAAAAAAAAGCTGTTCAATAAGGGATGAGTGACTGTTCTGACTGTGTGTGTGTGTATTTGTAACTTTAAGTTAGGGCTTTTGAGCTCTGTTATCAGTTTTTATTTTTTACAAGTGGTTAACTCCCAAACTGCAATTGTCATTTTCACAGTAAACAATGCATTTTTATAGCATTTTTTGCTGTGAAAATGACAATGGTCCCAAAAATGTATCAAAATTGCCCGATGTGTCCGCCATAATGTCGCAGTCACAAAAAAAAATCGCTGATCGCCGCCATTAGTAGTAAAAAAAAAAGATTAATAAAAATGCAATAAAACTATCCCCTATTTTGTAAACGCTATAAATTTTGCGCAAACCAATCGATAAACGCTTATTGCGATTTTTTTTTTACCAAAAATATGTAGAAGAATACGTACCGGCCTAAACTGAGGAAAAAATATGTTTTTATTATATTTTTGGGGGGATATTTATTATAGCAAAAGTAAAAAATATTGCATTTTTTTCAAAATTGTCGCTCTATTTTTGTTTATAGCGCAAAAAAAAAAAAAATGCAGAGGTGATCAAATACCACCAAAAGAAATCTCTATTTGTGGGAAAAAAAGGACGCCAATTTTGTTTGGGAGCCACGTCGCACGACCGCGCAATTGTCAGTTAAAGCGACGCAGTGCCGAATCGCAAAAAGGGGCCTGGTCCTTTACCTGCATATTGGTCCGGGTCTTAAGTGGTTAAAGTAGAGAATGCATTACGGTAAAAAAAATGCATCCAACAATATATCACACTACTGTATTGGGTAAGCTACCAACATTCTTCTTGATTTTATCATTAAAGGATAATTTGGTTTTCACTAAAAGGGGTTTTATTTAAATTTTATAGAGATTTATGCAAATGTAAGGCAGAGTAAAGTAAATTGTACTGATAAAAAAAAATCGCCATTTTGTTAATGCATTCAACATGGAATGCAGTACAGGATATAAAGTGCCTTGTAAATTTACTATTGCCTTAATCATATTTTTAGAGCCACGTGTAAATAATACATAGCATTAAACAAAGTTAAACATTATTTCAGAAATTCATCATTGTTTATATTTTCATTCTAGTCTTTCTCAAGAGCAAAAATGTGGATGGGCTTCTGAGATAAATTTCCATCTTGTTCTGTAAAATGCTGTATGTATTTTCTGCATTTCACAGTTAAACTACTTCTCTTTGGTTACAGGTAATATTATAATTCATTTACAAATACATTTGATAAAAGTAACCATTTTGCTACAAGGAAAATACATTTTCTAAATGTTGTCCTATAATCTCGGTTAATATCTACCTTTTAATATTTAGCCATTTATTTTGATCTATTCAGTCATGAGCCTTGCCCTTGAAAAACTTGGCATGTTGTCAAACAAGATGCACATGCACTCTTATCTTTTAATTACATATGCTATGTTAACAATTCATATATTTTATGGTTACAGGGAGATGTGAAGAAGATATTTCTGCATTAACTAAATAAGGTGATCTTAGTGATAAAAACACAAATTAATGTATGTTACTGGTAAACTTGGTTGATGTATGCTTAGTAATCTGCAGTTCAAAAATCTTCAAAACAATCCCCGAAAGCAGCTGTAGCTCTCAGCTGAAATGCTAATCAGAGTTAAAATACTAGCCATATAGCCTGCAGTTCTGTTGTTTGATATACAGTATCCCCTGCAACCCTCTAGGTATTCTTGTTCCTTGCTTATCCCTGTGGAAGATCTGGGCTATAAACATGGGCATCTAGAAAGAGCCCAGGATGTTTCTTTGCACTAACTCCCATATGCAGAGGTGTGTGTTTAAAGCAGAACTGTCAAGAAAGAAATATAGGTTTCATAATTGCTTGACCTTTTTCTTAACAGGTAATCTGGCTGTTAATGCAGTGTACACACGATCATGAAAAAAAACGTTGTTTTTGAAAACGTCATTTAAAATTAAAAAAAAAATTTCCGAACATGCTGCATTTTTTAACGTCGTTTTAAACTACCGTATTTATTGGGGTATAGCGCGCTCCCGCGTATAGCGCGCACCCCTAAAGTTGCCCCGAAATTCCTGTGGAATTTTTTTTTTATACTTACAGTTTGGTGTCTTGCGCGGCGTCCATCGGCGGCCTCGTCGGGTCCGGCGTCCGTCTGCGGCTTTGGGTGTCCTCTTCATCGGGTCCGGCGTCCTTCTGCAGCGTCCTCCCCGCTCGTTTCCCGCTTTCAGGTGCTGAGTTTGAATACTGCGCCAGCATATACCGAGCGCAGTACACTCGCGTATAGTCGGCAAAGCTCGGCTACTCTCGCGCTCACGTCCTGTACGTCCAGGATGTGAGCGCGAGAGGAGCCGAGACTGCTCGACTATACACGAGTGTACTGCGCTCGGTATATGCCGGCGCAGTATTCAAACTCGGCGCGTGAAAGCGGGTATCGGCGTATATCGCGCACCCACGATTTTGCCCTGATTTTCAGGGCAAAAAAGTGTGCGGTATACGCCGATAAATACGGTATGTCATTTTTTGGGTTGTAAAAAATTATCGTGTGTGGGCTAAAACTACGTTTTAAACCCGCGCATGCTCAGAAGCAAGTTATGAGACGGGAGCGCTCGTTCTGGTAAAACTACCATTCATAATGGAGTAAGCACATTCATCACGCTGTAACAGACAGAAAAGCGTGAATCGTCTTTTACTAACACGGAATCAGCTAAAAGCAGCCCAAAGGCGAATAGAACTTCCCCTTTAGAGTGCCGTTGTACGTGTTGTACATCACCACGCTTTGTTCATCATTTTTTTAAAACGATGGTGTGTGGGCAACGTCGTTTTTAATGGTGAAGTTGGAAAAACTTCGTTTTTTGGACATGCTGAAAACAACGTTTTTTTTTCATGCCGAAAAATTATCGTCTGTACGCAGCATCATACTTATCTTCTGGCTTCAGTAATTTGAGTTGCTGACCTGGAACAAGTATATAGATCAGGAAAGTCATAAAAAAAGTTAGATTTTTTTATGTGTATGCTTGTTCTGGATCAGTTACATATTACATAACAAAATAGGTAGCACAAAAGTCAATCAAATAACATTTTAAGTAAAAGAGAATTGCCAAACTTCATGATTTTGTCACAAACGTTTAATTTAAAGCCAATGCAAATATATGTAAGTGACACTGTCAGGTAAACCAAACAATTAAGAAAAAGGTCTTTAAAGTAAAAGAGCTCTTATATTTACTGTGGTTCCAGCCACCGAATCCTATGTCATAACAAAGCTCAGCAGGGATATATGGATCAAAGAATAGAACTACAGTGGGACAACGCTGTGTGAGAGGTAAGTATAAAGGATCTCTTTTTGCAAGAATGAATATATAAACCTTAGAGCGCCTTTGGATATCAATAAGTACTAAAGTGACAATGTCAGCTGCAAAATAAACTTGCAAAAAAAAAAGCAATAAACAGTGAAAGAAGAAGATTGCGCTAGAAATAGTCTAATATAAGCACTGGACAAAACAATATCATCAAACAGTTATATATATCATTGGAATTGGATCATTAACAGTGCCATATGGTGCTTGTGCTCAATTGATGTATCCTATGGAGTAGTGCTCAGACTGGGTGCCCAACATAGATGTACACTCAACCCTGGGTGTTGACCACCTATCGCTAGTATGGTAGTATGGTCTGGTAAGCATGTGGGGATACCCCAAAATTATTTCCTTAGGATGGCGTCTGGGAGTTGAGATGAGCCTCATAGGGATGAATGGGGATAAGAACAGGAAGAGAGCCTCATTGCGCAATGCCGTATAGAATAATTATTTATTCCACAAATATACAAATATAAAAAGTTCACACTTACATTGCTGAGTGCCTGATAGTCCTGGCATGTATAGCAGGCGATTAAAATGAAGGGTAATCGGCCCTGGAACGAAATAGCCCCTGTATTCAGCGCCCTGGTACGCGATTTCCAGGTAGATTGAATAGGCGGAAGTAACGCGATGACGCGGTAATACCTCAACGTTTCAGCTAATCACAAAGCCATCTACTACTTCCTGATGATGACTTTGTGATTAGCCGAAACGTTGAGGTATTACCGCATAATCGCGTTACTTCCGCCCATTCAATCTACCCAGTGCACCAGGACGTCGAATACAGGGGCTATTTCATTCCAGGGCCAATTACCCTTCATTTTAATCGCCTGCTATACACGGCGACAGCACTATCAGGCACTCAGCAATGTAAGTGTGAACTTTTTATATTTGTGGAATAAATAATTATTCTATACGGCATTGTGCAATGAGGCTCTCTTCCTGTTCTTATCATCACCATTCATCCCTATGAGGCTCATCTCAACTTCCAGACGCCATCCTAAGGAATTGATTTTTGGGGTATCCCTACATGCTTACCAGACCATACTAGCGATAGGTGGTCAACACCCAGGGGTAAGTGTACATCTATGTGGGCCACCCAGTCTGAGCACTACTCCATAGGATACATCAATTGAGCACAAGCACCATATGGGACTGTTAATGATCTAATTCCAATGATATATATATATATATATCTTTTTGATGATATTATTTTGTCCAGTGCTTTTATTAGACTATTTCTAGCACAATCTTCTTCTTTCTCTTATTACAAGGACCTTTTTATCTGATTTTCTTACCCTGCTGGGGGCTCATTAAAGCATGTACTACAGGGGTTTGGGTTTGTTTAAAGAGCATTTTTTTAAACTGATGTATGACTACTATTATATTCTATGCATTTACATACTGTACTGAAGATGCACAAATGACTGCTGGCTATTGGAGTGACTTTACATGAACAATAGAAAAATATATTTTCTTAATATTTACCTAAGCCCGACCTCAATCCAGTGATGTGCAGGAGAGCCTCGGCTCTTCTGGGTCTCTCCCTCCTCATTGGTTAAGATGCAGCAGGAACCATTGGTTCCCGCTGCTGTCTATCACAACCAGTAATTTAGGGGCGGGGCTGAGCTGCGCTCTCAGTGCCTTGTTGTCACAAAGAGTCGGTTTGGGAGTAAGCACGCACTTGGCAAGGGGGAGGGCCCCAGAGAGCCGACGGGGGACTTGTGAAGAGGAGGATCGGGGCTGCTCTGTGCAAAGCCATTGCACAGAGCAGGTAAGTATGACATGTTTGTTTATTTTAATTTTTTGCTTTACAAATGCTTCAAATTACAGTGAATGCAATTTAGGCACTACATTTCCTAACCATTCAAAGTAAATGATTAAAACAAAGGCAAATGTAATATTTTCTAACATACCTTTTAAGCACACCTGTGCCCAGATGATGGACATTCAATTATTTACATATTTCTAACACTCAGTAATAGAGCATTTAAGGGCTCGTTCGCACTGTGTGGGATGACTGGCATTTTGCCACACTGCATAAATGCCAGTGACCACAAAGAAATATAATTTTTTTTCTATGTGCCTTGTTCACACCACAGCTTTGGGGTGATATGTGGTGCAGTGCAAGGTGGAGAAATGCAACCATGCTGTATTTCTCTGCCGTGCAGTCACATGTGGTGACATCCAGAAAAATACAGCATGGTTGCATTTCTCCACACTGCACTGCACCACATATCACACCAGAGCTCTGGTGTGAACAGACAACATAGAAAACAAATTTCTATTTGTGTGGAGTCCTGAATGTGTTATTATTCTACACAGAGCATAGCTGTCTGGCTGACAAATTGAATGTGGAGATTTGTTGATTACACTACAGTCCTGCTCTTTGTTCATTTTTGATTTGAGACTGCTGTTATAGTCTACATTCATAAATTACTGTTCTGAGTGAACTGTAAATTGTATTAATCCTAACTTAACTCTAAATAATAGCACAATCATCACCTCTATTGCATAGCTATGTATTGGACTGTTTTTCTTTACTGTTTTTATGTAATCTTTGAAATTGCCATTTGTTATTTTTTTGTAGCACCTCATTTAAAAAATGCTTTGTACCAGAAACATACTTCTAGTGCCTTTAAAGAAAAGGAACACATTGCAGAACACATGACAGGGACAAAAGGGATAAATTGCAGAATAAATTTAGCCCTTTTAATGATTTATAAACTAGTTCCCAGAGGGAGATCAGATTTTGGTTACCATAATGTTAATGAAAAACTGTGTTTTTTCACTATGTTTGTTTTTAAGTGGAACTAAAGTCTCAAATACATAAGCTGTGAGCAGGCAGGCTCTTTTCTACAGAAGAGACAATCTTCTGCAATAAAATAAAGCTACCTGTTTGTTCACGGTTTTCACTATAACGTACACTGAGCTGCACATGTGCAGTTCAGTTGACATTCTGTCACAGTGTCTACATGCCAGGATGAGTGAAATCCTGCGCATGCATTGGAGTGACGTCAACCTATTCTGACCTTTAGAGATGGCCAGAGACTGACACCAGAAAGAAGCTGAGGAAAAGATGCCAGAGTTTGCAAAGGACTTTGTAAATATTGCTGACATTAGTTCCACTTTAAATAAATGGCACTAGTTTAATTTCACAACTTCCCTCCCCCATGCCATTCCATTTTCCAGGGACCAAAAGCTGGTAAACCTAGGGGCTGGTGTATATAGACTGCAAATACTGTATGTAATGTTTGTCAAAGTTTTTTTTTCTTCAAATCTAGTCCTAGCTATCATATGCTTACCTTTGCAAACAATGTTAATGTAACTGAAGGCAAAATCTTGAGTGGTAATCGGATGTGCAATCATCCAAAGGGGACACTAGTTATGATGACCCAGTGACTACCAGGGTTTTTCCTCATGTTAAAGGGCTTTTCTCCCACTTCAAGTTGTGGCAATGGAACAGAAAGTAACCACCTCAATACAAGGCACTTAAACCCCCTTCCTGCCCAAACCATTTTTAAGCTTTCGGCGCTGTCGCACTTTGAATGACAATTGCGCGGTCATGCAACACTGTACGCAAATTATGTTTTTTCCCCAACAAATAGAGCTTTCTTTTGGTGGTATTTGATCACCTCTGTGGTTTTTATTTCTAAATAGTGCTATAAACAAAAGAAGAGTGACAAGTTTGAAAAAAAACGCAATATTTTTGAATTTTTACTATAATAAATATCCCAATTTAAAAAAAAAAAAATCCTCCGTTTAGGCTCATATGTATTTTACGCAATAAGCATATATTGATTGGTTTGCGCAACAGTTATATTGTCTACAAAATTGGTAATAGAATTATGGCATTTTTATTTTATTTTTTTTTACTAGTAATGGCGGCGATCTTTATCATGACTGCGATACTGCAGCGGACATATCAGACACTTTTGACACTATTTTGGGACCATTCACATTTATACAGCGAACAGTGCTTTAAAATGCATTGATTACTGTTTAAATGTGACTGGCAGGGAAGGGGTTAACACTAGGGGGCGATCAAGGGGTTAACTGTGCATCCTAGGGAGTGATTCTAACTGTAGAGGGAGGGGACTCACAAGGAGAGGAGACTGGTCGGTGTTCCTCTGTACTGGAAACACGCTATCGTTCTTCTCTCCTCTGAGAGGACGTGGTTCTGTGTGTTTACACACACAGATCCACGTCCTTGGCTGTGTCACCAGCAATCACGGGTGCTTGACGGACATTGCGGCCACTGGGCATGCGCACCTGTACCCAAGTGACGCGGCGGGGGTGCCCCCTAGAGGCCGAGAAGCTGAGGACGTCATATGACACCCGGCCAGAACAAGAGCCACAGTGCCCAGCCGTCATTTGACGGCTGACGGGCGGCAAGCGGTTAAAGGGAAATCTTACAATCATTCCTTACACTATCCAAAATTTCAAAAAGTATACCTTCAGTTTTACATTACATGGTACTGTATATTAACTATGCCTATATATTTGTAATATTTAGCATTTCTAGACCAGATCAATTTTTAAAGCAGATCTTTAGTAAAAGTTAGCATTCTCCTTTACAGTGGGGCTGCACATGCTTTGCAAGGCTTATAGCTCTTTTATGTCCAGGGGGACTAAGTAAATTAATTTCCCATGAGGAATGTGAGAGGAAGGGAAGAAGGATCAAAGGAGGTAGGGGTCCAAACCTATCAAGCCAGGGAAGATTGCCCGGGAGATCATGAGGAGTCCCAATTCCAGGGTGCTGTTAAATAGGTGTATTCCTCTGAAAAATGTAAATTCAAACCAATAAAACCACCTATTGCAGAAGTCTTCCTCTGTTCCCGAGACGATGAACATACAGTATTCCATGAGTTTGATTTTTTTGTATTTTTTAGAACCATTGTGGCATGGTTGGGGAGTCCAATCTACACCAGAGAGCAAAGAAGCATTATCAAGCACCATTGATTCAGGTTTTATTAAACTCAGACTATGAAAATCTATCATTATATGCTATATAACAGAGTGTTCATACTCCCAAAGCCACTAAAGCATTTATTTTGTGTAGAGTCAAATATACTTGGTTGAGCCTGCCTTCAGCTGTCCCTCCCATGTGTTCCCACTGCAGGTTGACATTGTGTAGACCAGTTGGTGTCCTCTACGGAGTATGCTCAATTTCAGCTCCATTCTAGGCTCTTAATTTCCTCCTTTTCCTTATCTGTGCAGCATACAAAGACTGTAGAGTCACACATGTGGGTATATTCACAGTGGTATAAGACACTCCCCTCCCTCCCTCCTCCATGTCCTCCCTCCCTCCTCCGTGTCCTCCCTCCTCCATGTCCTCCAATTGCTAACACTATGGGGTGGGATATAGTATGCAAATTGATTACATTCACTAAGAAACTCACAAAAACGCTTTGTTTTAATATAAATCAGTATTAAACATATCTAATGTAATTGCTAATACCTGTAAAGAAAAAAAAAAAGGGGGTCTTGGATGCAGATAATGTCTAAAGAAAATGAAAGCTAGTGTCAATTATCTTTGACTCTGCCTATGCCATATTAATGCACAAAAAATACACACCTAATGTTAAATAACAATTTACAGTTTTTTGATACTTATAATTTGAATTGCTCTTGTGAAACCTGTTTTTTTTAGTCATGTGACTGGCGCAGCACCAATCAGGGCTGGTCAGACAAAGACTCACACTGTAGAGAGCAAACATCAGCAGAGTAATAGAAAGCCCTCCCAAAGATCTTTCCCTGTAGATGTCAAAGAACAGGGAAAGATCATGTGACCACACATCAAGAACAGAGGCGGCTCTCCAATTAGGCGGCCGCCTGAGGCCTCGCACTCACAGGGGCCTCGCGGCCACCTAATTTGCCTCAGCTCATCACTGGACTGATCAACAGGATTAGGGCACATAAAGCAGCTGAGCTGCTCTTTCACCTGCCTTCTCCGCATCTGACCGGCTAAATTTCGGGTCAGTCAGGAGTCGGGCAAGGCGGCGCAAACTATCTCTGCCCTATGACTGCGAAGGGGAAGGACTGTGGATGAGCTCCGGTGGATGGATCCCCCTCCCAGCGCCTTCTGCAGCCTGCCCAGCGAGAATGGGATTGCTCGGCCATGCCGCCCTCCTGCTGTGTGCCTGGATGGGAGCTCCAGTGGATGGATCACATCCCGGCGCCTGCTGCAGCCTGACCGACCCCCCAGAAAGGCCGTGCCGCCCTCCTGTGTGCCTGGATAGGAGGAGCGGCGGGGACAGCTGCACATGGAGGAATTGATCTTTTCATATTTTTTTCTGCAGCCAATGAAGAAGCGGTCATTCAGCGGCTGCAGGAGGAATATGGAAAGATCAATTCCTCCATGTGCAGCTGTCCCCGCCGCTCCTCCTATCCAGGCACACAGGAGGGCGGCACGGCCTTTCTGGGGGGTCGGTCAGGCTGCAGCAGGCGCCGAGATGTGATCCATCCACCGGAGCTCCTCCTATCCAATTTTTTACTGCCAATGTGCTCCCTAGTTCCTCCCAGTTCTCCCTGCATACCCCCTCTGCTCCCTGGCTCCTCCCCAGTGCTCTCTGGCCCCCGTGCTCCCTGTCTCCCCCACTGTGCTGCCCCCCCACTGTGCTGTCCAGTCCCCCTGTGCTCCCCCCCCACTGTGCTCTCTGTGCTCCCCCATGCTACCCCCACTGTGCTGTCCAGTTCCCCCCACTGCTCCTTAGCTCCCCTGCAGTGCTCTCTGGTCCCCTCTGTGCTCCCTGGCTCTCCCCCCTCACTGTGCTGTCCAGTCATCACCCCCCCAATAGCTCTTCACCTCCCCTCCAGTGCTCTGTGCTCCCTGGCTGCCCCACACTGATATCCCCGCCACAGTGCTCTCTGGTCCTCCCTGTCTCCCCCCCATACTCCCTCCCAGTGCTCTCCAACCCCCTGCTCCCTGGCTCCCCCAACACTGCTCTCCAGCCCCCCAGAGCTCTCTGTTCCCCACGTGCTCCCTAACCCCTCCCAGTTCTACCTGCACCCCCAGTGCTCTCTGCCCCCTATGCTGTCCAGTTCTCCCCAGGTGCTTTCTGCCCCCTCGGCACTCCCTGTCTCCCCCTGTGCTTTCAACTTGCCCTGTGCTCTCCAGCTTCCCCCCACAGTGCTCTCCAGCTCTCCCCTTGTGCTTTCCAGCCCCCACTTTTCTCCTTGGCTCCCCCCCATGCTCTCCACCCCACTATGCTATCCAGCTCCCCCTAGTGCTTTACAACAACCCCCACCCCCTGTGCTCCCTGGCTCCCCCCATGCTCTCCACCACATTGTGCTATCCAGCTCCCCCAGTGCTCTCTGGCCCCTATGCTCTCCATCACCTCCCCGTTCTCTCTGCACCCGCCAGGCTCTCCACTCCCGCCAGTGCACCCCCCAGTGCTCTCCACTCCCCCAGTGCCCTTGCCCTCCACACTCTCACCCTCCCCCCTCTGCTGCTCTCAGCCTCACTCCTGTGCTCTCCGCCACCCTGTTCTCTTTTCTGGCCCCCTCACCCCCTGACAGCTCAGCTAGATTCCCCCCTCTTTTCCCTCCGGCTGCTAGGGGGGTCTCAGGCTGGGGAGCGGGGAAGGCACTGCTATCATGGGCTGTTCAGTCTATTTTTTGTCCCAGTCCGGGCCTGGCAGGCAAATTGAGCAGCAAGGCTTGCAAGGATCCATAGTTCTGGAGGGAGAAGAGCTCTAAAGCCCTCCCAGGACTGGAGGACAGGCTGACTGGGGCCGGACAAAGTTGACGAGTGGAAGGTAAAGATGACCGGGGACCACACCATCTCACAGCAAACAGGTCATCTAGAAGGAGCAGGAGGCTGTCCCCACCCAGAATTTTATTTACAGCAAGATTTAGAAATGTATTACAACTTTTCTGTATGTTTTACAGTACTGTAATTTTTAGAGATTGTGATGTTTATTTCTGATGTGGTAGTATATTATAAAAAAAAAAAAAAGAAAGTCACATATCTTTAAAGGACATCAATGATCCCAGCATACACCTAAATTGTATTACATCAGCATTCTAATAGCAATACAAACAATAGCTTTTTTTTTTAACAATTCAATAAAAGCTTACTTGAAAATTCTCCTTTTATACTGTGAGTTCTGTCTGTCTGCTGCTTATCTCTTTCCACAACTTCCTGGATCCCCTGCATAATTTTCAGATTCTCCTCTGCTGTTAACTTCTGATTTCCAAGGACTACATAACCCATAGTACCAGGGGCGTGCACAAAGGGTGTGCCTGGGCACACCTAATCACTATGTGTGGTGCCGATTTCCCATACTGCCTCCCCTTGTTGGCCCCCCGCCCGCAGTGCTGCGGGCTTCCCTCCTCTCCCCCAGTTTCTGTGGGGGATGTTTAAAGGAGAAGTATAGCCAAAGCTTTTTTGGCTGTACTTATATCGTTCACAGGAGTGCAATTCATTTTGAACCCATGCTGCATCCACTTAAGTAAGTATAAATCTGCAAAAAAATCCTTTTACTTCTCTTTTAAGGATGGAGAATGGGGGAAGGGGCTAGAAACATATAGGCCCCTTGCTTTTCTAAATTAACGCAGTGAACACACTCGCTCACTGTGTTTGGTAATAACCGAAACATAGTAAACTATATTTACTATGCTTCAGTTTGTATATGAACAGGAAGCCACTCAGCACAGAGCACTTCTCAATTATTCACTGCCCCGTGCAGCTGAGGCTGCAGAGAATGGCATGTGTGTTTTTGAGCTTTGGGGTGCACACCTATGCATGGTACCTTTTCACAGGAAATAGTAAATAACTGTCACAGAATTCAAGGAAGTAAATGTGTGGGAAGCTTCACAAAGTAAGTTTACAAACTTCAAGATTGTTCAGATTAATCGGTGTAGGCAAGAAATAACTAAAAAAGTGATTCTTAAAGCAGAAGTTTTTTTTATCTTAATGTATTCTGTGCAATAAGATAAACAAAACCTTCAGTGTGCAGCAGCTTCCCTCAGACCCCCTAATACTTACCTGAGCCCCATCTCGATCCATGAGTGCCTCTGCCATCCGGGACTCTCCCTCCTGATTGGCAGGGACACAGGAGCTGCACCATTGGCTGCCGCTACTGTCAATCAAAGTCAGTTAGCCAATCAGGAGAGAGAGGGGGCGGGTTGAATCACTTTAACAGCTTTAACCCGCTGTTGTCTGAATCTGGGACACAGGAGTGCAGACCCAGATAGCAAGGATATCTTGCCACAAATTTTTTGGCAGTGTTGAATTGTAAGTTTTGTTAACCTGCTCCACATTTTCCATGGCAAGTTGTACACTTGCAGAGCACTTAAAGCACAAGTTCTAGTTGACACTTTTCCAATTTGTAGCAAATTTGCGTGGCAAGTCTCTAGCAAGTGCAAAGTTGCAGTGGTGTGTCTACAGCAAGAGCTCTGCAAGTCATAGTGACCCCTGTGGTGGGATGACTATAGTACAACATAACTGAACCAGAACTTGCAGAATGTTTGCAAAGAACGTTGATCTGGAGTCATGCAATGTGAACTTGCTGAAATTGCACAACAAACTTGTGAAACCTGAAGCAGTGGCTGGCACATAAGGGGTGCAGAGGGCCGCCCCCCTAATCTCCATTCAGGGCGCCGGACACATAGGTTTTGTTTTTAAGCACATGATTAGAGCCTGAGGCTCTAATTGGCTTCAAAAAGTGGGCTCTGGATGCAAAGCACTGCACCCCAAACCCACCCACTTGGGACATTAGCAAATCAATATTCGCTATTGTCTTCTGGCTTCTTCTGGCCAATCAGGACAGAAGGTGGATCCTAAAGTGGATGTAAACCTGATTCATAAAATTTGAGATGGGCACATATATCTGTAGCGTTTTCTTATCTCTCTTCAAAGCCCTAAGTCCTGTGGCTTTCTCCTGATTCGTTCTTCTTTTAATTAGCATGATAACTTCTGACAAGTTCTCTGTCAACTGTGATAAAACCAGCCTGAATTTTGTGTCAGGGTGGTGGCTATTAATAGCCTAGCAGAGAGCTGGTTAATCCACAGCACAGCTCTGCAAGTCTCTGCCTATGTGGAGTGGGGTGTGTGCCTTTCCTCCGATAAGCTGTCTTACAGTGTATGGCAAGAATCCACACCCACAGGTGAATCAGAGAAAATTCTAACAGGACATAAGATTGCAGATATACAGTATCTCACAAAAGTGAGTACACCCCTCACGTTTTTGAAAATATTTTCTTATATCTTTTCATGTGACAACACTGAAGAAATTACACTTTGCTACAATGTAAAGTAGAGAGTGTACAGCTTGTATAACAGTGTACATTTTCTGTCCCCTCAAACTAACTCAACACAGCCATTAATGTCTAAACCACTGGCAACAAAAGTAAGTACACCTCTAAGTGAAACTATCCAAATTGGGCCCAATTAGCTATTTTCCCTCCCCGGTGTCATGTGACTCGTTAGTGTTACAAGGTCTCAGGTGTGAATGGGAAGCAGGTGTGTTAAATTTGGTGTTATCGCTCTCACTCTCTCATACTGGTCATTGGAAGTTCAACATGGCACCTCATGGCAAAGAACTCTGAGGATCTGAAAAAAATCATTGTTGCTCTACATAAAGATGGCCTAGGCTATAAGAAGATTGCCAAGACCCTGAAACTGAGCTGCAGCACGGTGGTCAAGGTCATAGAGCGGTTTAACAGGACAGGTTCCACTCAGAACTCGCCATGGTTGACCAAAGAAGTTGAGTGCAAGTGCTAAACATCATATCCAGAGGTTGTCTTTGGGAAATAGACATATGAGTGCTGCCAGCATTGCTGCAGAGGTTGAAGGGGTGGGGGGTCAGCCTGCCAGTGCTCAGACCATATGCCGCGCACTGCATCAAATTGGTCCCAGAAGGATGCCACATCTAAAGATGGTGCACAAGAAAGCCTGCAAACAGTTTGCTGAAGACAAGCAGATTAAGGACATGGATTACTGGAACCATGTCCAGTTGTCTGATGAGACCAAGATAAACTTATTTGGTTCCGATGGTGTCAAGCATGTGGGGTGATGACCAGTTGAGGAGTACAAAGACAAGTGTGTCTTGCCTACAGTCAAGCATGGTGGTGGGAGTGTCATGGTCTGGGGCTGCATGAGGGCTGCCATCACTGGGGAGCTAAAGTTCATTAAGGGAACCATGAATGCCAACATGTACTGTGACATGGAAAACATGGAAATTGATGGACAGCCGCACTCCAGATGAACTTGAAGAAGTTGTCTTTATTAATAAAAACTGGACATGCAAATTAAAAAATACAGTCACATAAGGGGACAGCCAACGCGTTTCGCACACAGTTAGTGCTTAGTCATGGCCCTGTGACATACTGAAGCAGGGCATGATCCCCTCCCTTCGGAGACTGGGCCGCAGGGCAATATTTCAACATGATAATGAACGTAAACACACCTCCAAGACAACCACTGCCTTGCTAAAGAAGCTGAGGGTAAAGATGATGGACTGGCCAAGGCATGTCTCCAGACCTAAACCCAACTGAGCATCTGTGGGGCATCCTCAAATGGAAGGTGGAGTAGCGTAAGGTCTCCAGTATCCACCAGCTCCATGATGTCATCATGGAGAAGTGAAAGAGTACTCAAGTGGCAGCCTGTGAAGCTCTGATGAACTCCATGCCCAAGAGGGTTAAGGCAGTGCTGGAAAATAATGGTAACCACACAAAATATTGACACTTTGGGCCCAATTTGGACATTTTCACTTAGGGGTGTACTCACTTTTGTTGCCGGCAGTTTAGACATTAATGGCTGTGTGTTGAGTTATTTTGAGGGGACAGCAAATTTACACTGTTATATAAGCTGTACACTCATTTCTTTACATTGTAGCAAAGTGTAATTTCTCCAGTGTTGTCACATGAAAGATATAATAAAATATTTACAAAAATGTGAGGGGTGTACTCAATTTTGTGAGTTACTGTACATGAAGAAAAGGGTGAGTATGGCCTCTTTTAGAATAAAAGTATACAAGGTGAACAGGTGCCTACATCCCATTTAGTATGTAAAACAACAGACCCAAATAATTAAGACAACATTGGCTGCTTGAGGCCGAACGTATGTCACTAATTAGGTCAGGGGAAAAGGGAAGGGGATTTTGGTGGGGACTTTTCACGGCACTGGTTGGAAACGGTATGATAAAAAGTAACAATGTTTATTTAACATAAAACAAGTATCATAAAACAACATTTAGGGACAGTCCCCACATTGCACATCAGAAAGCCATAAACAAACTGTGTCTGAATGTAAGGAGTCGATGACCTCGACCGGTTCCGCTTCTTCAGGAGGAGATTTTCTACAAAATATGCATAAAACATATAAATATACAAGCAATTTATACAATAAATGTAAACACTATGTAGAAAAATCCAAGCAGCACGCTATATAATGGAGCAGAGAACTCACCCAGACTGGTCATATGATCAAGCTCGGAGCCCGGTTAAAGCCTTCTTTGGTGCATGGAGGGGGATTTTTTGTTTAGGACGGGCTCTATTGAAGTGAGGGATAAGATTGATAAAGTATATGCAAAAGAATGATCAGTTTAATTAATGAGATAAGGGTCACCAGTGAGTGCATAGGGGGGTAGTGTATCTAAGTGACAAGAAGTGAAGGGAATGAGGGAAGGGGAAGGGTGAGGGAGGGGGGGGAAAGGGGGAAAAGGGGGGGGGGGTTTAGAGGGGAAAAAAGGAGGAGACAAGGGGGATGGCAGTCAAATATGGTGTGGGTGGATGGGTGGGAGGGAGGAGGGGGGGGAAGGGGGAGAATTAGACTGGAATTCTCATTTTTCCCCCCCTTTTTTCCTCTTCGTCACACTTTCACTCTATTCATCTCCTTCTTTCTTTTCCTTCCTTCCAGTCTAATTCTCCCCCTTCCCCCCCTCCTCCCTCCCACCCATCCACCCACACCATATTTGACTGCCATCCCCCTTGTCTCCTCCTTTTTTCCCCTCTAAACCCCCCCCCCCTTTTCCCCCTTTCCCCCCCCCTCCCTCACCCTTCCCCTTCCCTCATTCCCCTCACTTCTTGTCACTTAGATACACTACCCCCCTATGCACTCACTAGTGACCCTTATCTCATTAATTAAACTGATCATTCTTTTGCATATACTTTATCAATCTTATCCCTCACTTCAATAGAGCCCGTCCTAAACAAAAAATCCCCCTCCATGCACCAAAGAAGGCTTTAACCGGGCTCCGAGCTTGATCATATGACCAGTCTGGGTGAGTTCTCTGCTCCATTATATAGCGTGCTGCTTGGATTTTTCTACATAGTGTTTACATTTATTGTATAAATTGCTTGTATATTTATATGTTTTATGCATATTTTGTAGAAAATCTCCTCCTGAAGAAGCGGTAAACTACCGCGAAACCGGTCGAGGTCATCGACTCCTTACATTCAGACACAGTTTGTTTATGGCTTTCTGATGTGCAATGTGGGGACTGTCCCTAAATGTTGTTTTATGATACTTGTTTTATGTTAAATAAACATTGTTACTTTTTATCATACCGTTTCCAACCAGTGCCGTGAAAAGTCCCCACCAAAATCCCCTTCCCTTTTCCCCTGACCTAATTAGTGACATACGTTCGGCCTCAAGCAGCCAATGTTGTCTTAATTATTTGGGTCTGTTGTTTTACGAGTTACTGTACATGTAAAACGTATGTAGGGAGATTTTCATCTCTGTGTATCATCTGAGGCAGTTAACTTCACTGGGTATATGTGAGGGTCTACATCCACTTTAAGACCAGATTAGCTGGGGAAGCCCTGACCTGGATGGGGTAAGTGCAGACCTGGCAGCCCCCCCCCCCCCCCCACCAAAAAAAATAGATCACCAGTCACCAGTGGAAGCCTGGCAAGTCTAGCAATAGCTTAGCAAGTCATTTCCAAACTTGCAGCGCAATTTCTTGCTATCTGGGTAACTAAGTGCACTCCTGTGAACAGAGCTGGCACTGCCACTAGGTAAACTATGCAGCTAACTAGGGTGCAGCCACGGGCATTATTTTCTCTAACGTTCCTGATCATCTGCCACTGGAGCCACGACAACCGCGTGAGGTGGCGGCTCTGCACCTGTCCTGGGGAAGGTATGATGGAGGGTTACTACTGGTCTCCTCCCCCTCCTCCTCCTCTTCTGACTCTATGTAAGGGCGCAAGGTCTCCCAGGGGTTGGGGACCTTGTGATAGCTCCCCCCTTTCTCAGGCAAAACAGCGGGGGGACAAGAGAAGCAACGTGAGCCACAGATCCTTCCAGTTCCCTCGCCGCAGCAGTACCTTTAGGGGCACCCGCAATGCCCCAGGCCACTCCTCAAGCTCCTCACGAGGGGCTGAAGGCCCACACATCACCACTGACTGGGGCAGTGCCTGACTGGTAGGTCAGAGGGCTGTATCTCCGATGGTCCAAAGAACCACTTCCTTCTGCTGGGTGTACTGTTGCAGGTGGCAGTGCCTCAATCGCCTACACAGATTGTACCACCGATGCAGACTCTCGACAGAGTTTGACCCTGCTGGCACTGGGGGGGCTTTTAACCCCTTGGTCCATGGGGAAGCCCTGGTGAGTACTTTGCTCCTCCACCAGGTCTGGGGAGCCCAGGTGTAGCTCTGCAGATGCCATGGCCGTGGTGGTAACCTTAGCAACAATGGTCCATAGTGCATTGTGTCTTGGCAGGGTACCAGGTAGGCACATGGAGTCTCCCGGACTAGGAGAACCTCAAAGTGGAAGGCCCGACACTCCCAACAACATGCTCAGGATGTGAGAGCCAATATCAGGGCTCCGCACTCAGGACATACAGAGAACGAAGTCTCTGTGATCCCAGTGTGGCACACCACCATACCCCTAATGCCTCGTACACACGGTTGGACTTTTGACCGTGCAAAAGTCCGCCGTTAGTCCATCAGGAGTCTGACGGAAAGAAAAAGAACAGGTTCTCTATCTAAGGTCCGTCAGACTTCCAAAAAAAAAGTCTGATGGAGGCTACACACAGCTGGACTTTCCGAGAAAAAAAGCCTGTCTGACTTATTTTTCTCAAAGTCTGGCTGTGTGTACGAGGCATTATGGGCATGACACAAAAGTTCACTGTCCAGAGACTGTTTTTTAAAATGTTGAAGTTTAATTTTTGAGGGTGGGGAGCAAGTAGCTGGTCTTGCCTTGGGCGCAAAATAGCCTAGCACCGGCCCTGCCCGTGATCCCCAGGCAGGGCTGCCATCAGGAATTACACAGCTTCAGGCATGGGCCCCCTGGAGCACAGAACCGGGGGGGGGGGGTGCTGCCACCTGAAATTGAGGGGGGGGGGGGTACTTTACAAAAAACGAAGCAATATAGAATATATATATATATATATATATAAATTAGGGTAGCCATCTGGGGCCCTGGGGACCTATGTGCCATTTAATAAAAAAAAAATATATATATATATATATATATATATATATATATGAAAAAAATATATACATTTTTAAAAAATAAATAAAAAAAAGGGGGGTTGCCATCCGGGACCTCTGGAACCTTTAATAATAATAATAATAAATATATATATAAATATATATATATATATATATATATATATATATATATATATATATATATATATATATATAAAAATAAAAATAATATACATTTTTTTTTTATAGAAAAAAAAAATAAGGGGGGGGGTTGCCATCCGGGGCCCTGGGGACCTCCCTGCCCCTTACAGTTGTACTGCCTGTACCCCTCTGATGGCGGCTCGGTCCCCAGGAGAAGTAGGACCAAAAGAGCTTTGGCCATACTTCTCCTTTAACAGAAGTCCATATGTGCACATTAATTATACAATTATGCTATACAACAGTGATGCTAAAGGTTAGTGCCCCCCAGATTGTAATTAAAAAGCACTATTTAACAACAAATGTTTAGTTAACCTTGGACGTCAGACACTTAAATGTCACACCTTGCTCCTGCAGTGCTACTCCTGGGGGATAATTAGAGACAATTAGCCGGCCTTCCTACTGTGGTATCTCAGCAATCAGCATACGCTCGTTTTTCCCAATAATCCTCATCACCTTGTGTCATTCAGAGAGCTGAGGACAGAAGAGCTGAACAGAGGAGATCCTGGGATGGGATGGTGCTGCAGATTGCTCCCTCCGCTAAGCGATCCCCAGAGCGCACAGATCAGTGCAGCCGGAGGGAGGCGGCGCCCGCCAGCCGGCCGGGAACTGTCCGAGGTGCTGAAAGTCACATCGCAGGATCACCGCTCATCATCCATCCTTTCCGCCCGGACACTTCCCATACAATGCTCTATTCTCCAGGTAACCTCTGCGCCCCGCATTCCGCCCTTTCTATACATTGCTCGGCTCTTGTAATGCCCCGGTAGAGGAAAGAGAAGAGGAAGATCAAAGGAGGGGGAGTTCACCTTTGCTACACTTAAAGGCTATCTGCATGTGATCAGCAAAAACACATCAGAGACCTTCCATTATCAAGAGGAAAAGACGGAGGTGCCGCTGGTCTACTGCCTGCTCAACAATGTACAGGAGTAAGTCTAAAACAATGTACAGGAGTAAGTCTACTACAATGTATAGGAGTAAGTCTAAAACAATGTATAGGAGTAAGTCTACTACAATGTATAGGAGTAAGTCTACTACAATGTATAGGAGTAAGTCTAAAACAATGTACAGGAGTAAGTCTTCTACAATGTATAGGAGTAAGTCTAAAACAATGTATAGGAGTAAGTCTACTACAATGTATAGGAGTAAGTCTAAAACAATGTATAGGAGTAAGTCTACTACAATGTATAGGAGTAAGTCTACTACAATGTATAGGAGTAAGTCTAAAACAATGTACAGGAGTAAGTCTTCTACAATGTATAGGAGTAAGTCTAAAACAATGTATAGGGGTAAGTCTACTACAGTGTACATGAGTAAGTCTACTGCAATGTACAGGAGTAAGTCTACTGCAATGTATAGGAGGAGTAAGTCTACAACAATGTACAGGGGTAAGTCTACAACAATTTACAGGAGTAAGTCTACAACAATGTACAGGGGTAAGTCTACAACAATTTACAGGAGTAAGTCTACAACAATGTACAGGGGTAAGTCTACAACAATGTACAGGAGTAAATCTACAGCAATGTATAGGGGTAAGTCTACAACAATGTGCAGGAGTAAATCTACAACAATGTATAGGGGTAAGTCTACAACAATGTGCAGGAGTAAGTCTATAACAATGTACAGGGGTAAGTCTACAACAATGTACAGGAGTAAATCTACAACAATGTATAGGGGTAAGTCTACAACAATGTATAGAAGTAAGTTTACTACAATGTATAGGGGTAAGTCTACAACAATGGGCCAGATTCAAGAAGCAATTGCGCCCGTGTAACCATAGGTTACACAACGCAATTGCTTACTTGCTCCGGCGTAGCGAATGCTCCTGATTCAGGAACATCGCTACGCCGACTGCAGCCTAAAATCTGCGCGGCATAAGGCTCTTATGCCACGCAGATTTTAGACTGCATTCTAGCGAAAACCGCTAGGGGGCGCTACCATTGTGATCTGTGTATAGTATGCAAATTGCATACTAACACCGATTCACAAACTTGCGCTGGCCCTGCGTACGCAAATTACGTAATTTGCGTACGTTGGGTTTCGCGCAACGTTACACATCCTAATAGCAGGCGCAGCCAATGCTATAGGATGGCCACGTTCCCGCGTCGCGATGTTCAAATTTTACGTCGTTTGCGTAAGTGGATCGTGAATGGCGCTGGACGCCATTCACATTCACTTTGAAGCAAATGACGTCCTTGCGACGTCATTTGCCGCAATGCACGTCAGGAAAGTTTCCCGACGGAGCATGCGCTCTACGCTCAGCGCGGGAGCGCGCCTAATTTAAATTATTCCTCCCCCCGGCGGGATCATTTACATTAGGCGCCCGTACGCCAGGCAAGTTAACACAGCGCCCCCCCCCGCAATTTATGGAGCTTCGGCTCCGTGAATCGCGGGCAGCGCAGAAAATTTGCGCGGGCGCAGGGCAAAAACGCTGCCCTGTGCCTGCGTAAGAAAGGCGCAGATTCTTACTGAATCTGGGCCAATGTATAGAAGTTAGTTTACTACAATGTATAGGGATAAGTCTACAACAATGTACAGGAGTAAGTCTATCTTTGGCTGCAGGGACAGTGCTGATAAAAAGTTTGAATGCAATGTAGTTCTAGAATGCTTAGCGACAGGGCAGTAAACTGGCATGAAATGTGTTATTCAACTCAAAAACAAAAAATTATCAGATTGCAGCTCACAAATTCTTAAAGCGGAGCTCCACCCTAAAGTTGAACTCCCGCTGATCGGAACCCTCCCCCCCTCCGGTGTTACATTTGACACCTTTCAGGGGGGAGGGGGGTGCAGATACCTGTCTAAAGACAGGTATTTGCACCCACTTCCGGCCACACAGTTTCAGGTTTACTGCGGGCAGAACGTCACCTCCGGTCCTCCTCCTAATATTAAAAGTCAGCAGCTGCAGTATTTGTAGCTGCTGGCTTTCAATATTTTTTTTTGGCCGCACATCCGCTTTAAGCATTGTCTTTTTTTTGTTTGTTTGTTTTTTTGTTGTTTTTTTATTTTTATTTTTTTATTTTTCCATTTGCACCTGGTGATTCAGCCAGTGAGTCTGATATTTTCCCATTTCCTTTAAGTAGTAGTTAGAGGGGTGAGACAAACCATTTACTACTGACAGGGGTACAATGGTCAGCTTTTATTCAGTTATGTAAAACCCTTATCACAAAATCTGTAACAGCTTATAAATTATTGTTAACTGCTAGAGTTCAACTTCAATTTGTTAAAGCGGAGCTCCACTCAAAAGGCGAAGTTACGATTTAAGGACTCGTTCCAATCTCCTCTTGCACAATTGGGAAGCGAGGGGAGCAGGTACCCGATTTTGACAGGTTCCTGCTCCCACTTCCGTTCTGAGCGCAGCGGAATGGAAGTGGAAAGTTTTTGGAGCTGCTAACTTTTTGCACAGATGGCTGGAACTCCTCTTTAAATACAGCTAAATCTGATAACAATGTACCCCAGTCCAGCCCTTCTCAATCTTGTATTTAGGGAACCCCCTGCTATTAATTATTATATTTATAGATCACAGTACATTATTGTGATGGTCAGTAGAAAGAATGGTTCTTACATTTGTGGTCATTGGGAAGAATCCCCCTTACAGACTGTTAAAAACATCATTGTTGTCAGTGGTTACTCATCTGAGAGGCAGAAATACCTTATTGCTCAAGGAACCCCTAAGAGCCCAGAGGAACCCTAGTTGGGAAACCCTGCCCTAGGCTGAGAATGCTGCTCTCAAAGGTGTCTGCTTTACTACCTCATCCAAAATGCAGACACCCTAAGGTGAAATACAGGGGAAAATAGTCATTAAAATAAACAAATGCAGCCACCACATCTAATAGTGAAGCTTCAATATATTACTTTTTTGTTTTTGGGTTTATTAATGCTCTATTACTGCGCATCGCCGACACCCCCCCCCCCCCCCCAGACTGACAATGCTGCTCGTACAGGTGTCTGCTTTACTACTTTATCCTGAAAGCAGACACCCTAAGACAGGAGGTGTGTTAATGGGGTCAAATAGGGTTCCTTTCCCATGAAATGGAAACAGCGCCCAGAGGCGATTCAGTTCGCATGTGCTGCGCTTTACAAGTTTTTCACTCACTCACTCACTCACTCAATGGCAGGATGACCAGGTGATAATAAGGAAAAGAAGGCATAAAAAAGGGAAACGAATGCAGCCACCACATCTAAGGATTGTTAAGCTGCAATATATTACATTTTTGTTTTTGGGTTTAATTCTGCTTTAACCACTTGCCGCCCACCATATAGCAAAATGACGGTGGTAAAGTGGTTTCAATATCGTGACCGGACGTCATATGATGTCTTCAGGATATTGAGCGGCCTGACAACCCGCAACACCGATCTAGGTAAAAAGTCTCTGACGGAGACTCTTTACTACGTGATCAACCATGTCCAATCACGACTGATCACCATGTAAACAGAAAGAGCCATGATTGGCTTTTCCTCACTCGCGTCTGTCAGATACGAGTAGAGGAGAGCCGATCGGCTGCACCTCTGACGGGGAGGTCTGTGCTGATCAATTATCAGCGCAGCCTCCCTGAGGATGCTCACACGGGACCACCAGGGACGCCACTAGGACCACCTGGGATGTCACCACCAGGTATGCCACTCTAGACCACCAGGGATGCCAATTAATGCCCAGAATGGATGCCAATCAGTGACCACAATGGATGCCATTTAGTGCCCACAATGGGCATCACTGATTGGCAGGCAATATTGTTTGGCACTGATTGGCATCCATCAGTGACATACATTACAGTACATCAGTGCTGCCTATCAGTGCCCATTTGTGCCGCCTATCAGTGCCCATGCAAGCTGCCTATCAGTGCCCATTTGTGCCACCTATCAGTGTCCATCCATGCCGTCTATCAGTGCCCATCCGTGCCGCCTATCAGTGCCACCTATCAGTGCCCCATCAGTGCCGCATATTAGTGTCCATTATCAGTGCCAACTCATTGGTGCCACCTCATCTGTGCCCATCAGTGAAGGAGAAAACATACTTATTTACAAAGTTTTGTAAATGAAAAAAAAAATACAGTACGGTACAGTGTAGCATGACTGCGCAATTGTCATTCAAAATGTGACAGTGCTGAAAGCTGAAAATTGGTCTGGGCAGGAAGGTGTATAAGTGCCCTGTATTGAAGTGGTTAATACTGTACATCTCCCCCCAGACTGACAATGCTGCCCACACAGGTGCCTGCTTTACTACTTCATTTAGAATGCAGACACCCTAAAACAGGAGGCGTGCTGCTGGCAGGATCACCAGGTGATATAAAGGGGAAAACAACATATTAAAAAAAAAAAACCCGAATGCAGCCACCACATATAATGATGAAGCTTCAATATACTACATTTTTGTTTTTGGGTTAAATACAGCTTTAATACTGCACACCTCCCCCAAACTGACAATGCTACTTGTAAAGGTGCCTGTTTTATGACTTCATCCAGAATACAGACACCCTAAGACAGGAGGTGTGTTACTGGCAGGATCACCAGATGATATAAAGGGGAAATAAGGCATGAGAAAAAAAAAAACGAATGCAGCCACCACAGATTGGTGAGCTGAAATACATTACATTTTTGTTTTTGGATTTTATACCACTTTAACACTGCACATTTCTAAGCATGCACATACATTTCTAGGGCCTAATAGGACAGGACTATTGCAGCAAAAATGTAATGGTCCAATGCACCTTGGCATGGAAGAGTTATGTGCACTGGCGGAATGTACTAAAACTGGAGCAAACACAACTTGGAGCAGATGTGCACAGTAACCAGTCATCTTCTATTGTCAATTTGTTCAGTCAAGCTTTGAAAATAAAAGCTAGAAGCTGATTGGTTGTCATGCATGGCTGCTCCAGATTCTGCCTGCTCCAGTCTTATTAAATTACCCTCGCCATTAAAAACAAAACAAAAAAGTAGGTAATAAAATGAAATTGTATTGTGTATTTGATTATATAACTTTTAATTTCATGATAATCATGACCTACTTTGGAATGGTTAAGATGTGGTCATTGATAATGCTATGCAGAAATTAGAAGCATGGTGCCATCAAGTCTATGAATCTGCTTAATTATTTAGGGAATGTCTATGTATATATTTTTTTATTATTATTGTTTTGTGGTTTTTCTTTTCCATTTCATCTCCCCAAGTAAATGTCTCCTTCCACTTTCTACAATGACTACATAATCCTTCTTATCTGGAAGCCCAGATGTTTCACACAATTAAGTGTACAGTTTGTGTTTACATTTGAAAGAGTATCTTTTGCTGCATCGGGAACTGCATTTGAAATATAATACTTGCACATATGGGATGCATACATTACTGGCTTTTGAAATCAGTTGGATAATTCCATGCTGTCTTCTTAGTATAGATATAAAGTAAGAACAGATGCTCAATTGCAAGTTATAGGATTTCCTATGCTGCAACTTCTGCCTTCTTAGCCTCAGTTGTCTTCAGCAGAGTTACTTCAACATGATGACCCCAATACATAACTTTTAGATTTTTGTTTAACCACTTCAGCCTCTGAAGAATTTACCCCCTTCCTGACCAGGGCACTTTTTGCGATACGGCACTGCGTCGATTAAACTGACAATTGCGCAGTCATTCGACATTGCACCCAAACAAAATTTACGTCCTTTTCCCCCCACAAATAGAGCTTTCTTTTGGTGGTATTTTATCAACTCTGCATTTTTTTTGCTCTATAAACAAAAAATAGCGAAAATTTTGAAAAAAAAGCAATATTTTTGACTTTTTGCTATAATAAATATCCCCCAAAAATATATATAAAAAACAGATTTTTTTCCTCAGTTTAGGCCGATATGTATTCTTCTACATATTTTTGGTAAAAGAAAAAATCACAATTAGAGTATATTGATTGGTTTGTGCAAAAGATATAGGCCCAGATTCTCGTAGGAGATACGACGGCGTATCTCCAGATACGCCGTCGTATCTCTGAGTCTGAGCCGTCGTATCTTAGAGCCTGATTCAAAGAATCAGATACGCCAGAATTTGTATAAGATACGACCAGCGTAAGTCTCCTACGCCGTCGTATCTTAAAGCGGTTCTCCACCCTAAAGTGAAGTCGCGCTGATCGGCACCCTCCCCCCCTCCGGTGTCACATTTGACACCTTTCAGGGGGGAGGGGGGTGCAGATACCTGTCTAAAGACAGGTATTTGCACCCACTTCCGGCCCGGCATTCACAGGCAAAAGACGGGCATTGCGTCACATCCCGTCCGTCCCCCCCCCCCCCGTTGTGTGCTGGGAACACTCGGCTCCCAGCACACAGCGGGAGCCAATCGGCGGGCGCAGCGCGACTCGCGCATGCGCCGTAGGGAACCGGGCAGTGAAGCCGGAGCGCTTCACTTCCTGGTTCCCTCAGCGTGGATGGAGAGGGGAGCAGCAGGGTGACGAGCGATCGCTCATCCTCTGCTGAGGACGCCGCTGGACTCCAGGACAGGTAAGTGTCCTAATATTAAAAGTCAGCAGCTGCAGTATTTGTAGCTGCTGGCTTTTAAGATTTTTTTTTGAGCGAACATCCGCTTTAACTGCATATTTACACTGATTTACACCTAGAAATATGTAAATCAGCTAGATACACCAATTCACGAACGTACGCCCGGCCGTCGCATTACAGATACGCCGTTTACGTTAGGCTTTTCCCGGCGTAAAGTTACCCCTGCTATATGAGGCGTAGATGAGGCGTACCAATGTTAAGTATGGACGTCGGGAACAGCGTAAAATTTTTCACGTTTTACGTAGTTTGCGTAAGTCGTTCGCGAATAGGGCTGTGCGTCATTTTCGTTCACGTCGAAAGCATTGGCTTCTTGCGGGTTAATTTGGAGCATGCACACTGGCATACTTTCACGGACGGCGCATGTGCCGTTCCTAAAAAGCGTCATTTACGTGGGGTCACATTAAATTCACATAACACACGCCCACATCTTCCACATTTGAATTAGGCGGGCTTACGTCGGCCTATTTACGCTACGCCGCCGCAACTTTGGTTTGAGAATACTGCACTTGCCTGTCAAAGTTGCGGAGGCGTAACGTAAATAGGATACGTTACGCCCGCACAAAGATGCGCTCTTCTACGTGAATCAGGCCATAGCGTCTACAAAATAGGGGATAGATTTATGGCATTTTTATTAATATTTTTTTTTACTAGTAATGGCGGCGATCTGCAATTTTTATTGTCACTGTGACATTATGGCGAAAACATCGGACACTTTTGACACTATTTTGCAACCATTGTCATTTATACAGCGAAAAATGCACTGATTACTCTGTAAATGACAGTGGCAGGGAAGGGATTAAACACTAGGGGGCGAGTAAGAGGTTAAGTGTGTCCTAGGGAGTGATTCTAACTGTGGGGGGGGATGGGCTACCACTGACATGACAGCAATCACTGCTCCCGATGACAGGGAGTAGTAGATCCCTGTCATGTCACTATTCAGGACAGAGAAATGCCTTGTTAACATAGGCATCTCTCCGTTCTGCCTCTCCGTGTCACGATCACGGGCCGCTGGCGAACATCGAGTTCACGGGGCTTGCGGGCACGGTCACGAAGAACGCGGCGGGTGTGTTCTTCTTGGCTTTCTTAGATAAATGTGAAAAAAAGATTATTGTAGATAAACATGTAAAAAGGTCTTCATGCATATAATCTTATTAATGTGAGTTTGTTTTTAAAATATTGTTTTTTAATATATAATTTGTAAGTATATACACTATATTGCCAAAAGTACTGGGACGTCTGCCTTTACAAGCACATGAACTTTATTGGCATCCCAGTCTTAATCCGTAGGGTTCAATATTGAGCTGACCCACCCTTTGCATCTATAACAGCTTCAACTCTTCTGGGAAGGCCGTCCACAAGGTTTAGGAGTGTGTCTATGGTTTGACCATTCTTCCAGAAGCCCATTTGTGAGGTCAGGCAATGAAGTGAACGAGAAGGCCTATTGGCAATATAGTGTTCTTGAGGGCTGCTATATTTGTTAATGTACAGTAAGTTGGCTGACTTATTGAAAAAATGTACTTCATATTCGGTTGATATTGCCTATATTAACAGTTGTTAAAAAGGGAGGTAAAATGATTGTACTGAAACACTGAACACTCCATCTAGTGGCTAATCTACCAATCTCTACGTTTAAAGGGGTTGTATGGGCTGTTTTTTAATTTTTTTATTTAAATAACAGACATGTTATACTTACCTCCACTGTGCAGTTCGTTTTGCACAGAGTGGACCGATCCTGCTGTTCTCAGGTCCCTCGGCAGCGGTCTAACCCCCTCTGGGAAGCTCTATCCCGAGACTCTGTCCATAGACTATGTCTATGGACGCAGCGTCCATAGACACAGAGTGTATGACTCGGTCCCGCCCCCTCGGCGGCCGCGTCACTGGATGTGATTGACAGCAGCGCGAGCGAATGGCTGCGCAGTTATCAATCTATCCAATCTATCCAATCAACGGCCAGACTCTGTGGAGAAGAGGATGCCAGGGGACGCACACAAAAGGTGAACAGGCTCATGTAAGTAAACGAGGGGGGCTGGGGGGGTGTCATTGCAAGGTGTTTTTTCACCTTAATGCGGAAGCCGCGGACCCGATCGCCGCCGGTGTCCCGCGATCGGTCACAGGAGCTGAAGAACGGGGAGAGGTGTGTGTAAACACACCTTCCCCGTTCTTCACAGTGGCAATGTCACTGATCGTCTGTTCCCTGATATAGGGAAAGGCGATCAGTGACATCACACGTCCAGCCCTGCCCCCCTACAGTTAGAAACACATATGAGGTCACACACAACCCCTACAGCGCCCCCTAGTGGTTAACTCCTAAACTGCAATTGTCATTTCGCAGTAAACAATGCATTTCTATAGAATTATTTGCTGTGAAAATGACAATTGTCCCAAAAATGTGTCAAAATTGTCCAATGCGCCCGCCGTAATGTCGCAGTCACAAAAAAAAAACGCTGATCGCCGCCATTAGTAGTAAAAAAAACCATATTAATAAAAATGCCATAAAACTATCCCCTATTTTGTAAACGCTATATATTTTGCGCAAACCAATCGTTTAAACGCTTATTGTGATTTTTTTTACCAAAAATATGTAGAAGAATACGTATCGGCCTAAACTGAGGGAAAAAAAAAAAATTTTTATATCTTTTTTGGGGGTATTTATTATAGCAAAAAGTAAAAAATATTGATTTTTTTTTAAATTGTCGCTCTATTTTTGTTTATAGCGCAAAAAATAAAAACCGCAGATCAAATACCACCAAAAGAAAGCTCTATTTGTGGGAAAAAAAGGACGCCAATTTTGTTTGGGAGCCACATCGCACGACCGCGCAATTGTCAGTTAAAGCGACGCAGTGCCGAATCGCAAAAACTGGCCAGGTCCTTTACCTGCATAATGGTCCGGGTCTTGAGTGGTTAAGGACGTTAATCCACTGCATAACTTAGTGTCATCTGCAAAAACTAGTCTGGTGGCTGTTTTAGGTAAGGAGAAGTGGGAATACACATGCTAATGCTGTGTCTTGCACCTGATAGAAGAAAAATAGGTGTGCTATCCCTTTAAACACTATACTCAAGTGCAATGAATGCATTTCAAACCATGTACTTAAAGGAGTTCTCTGACCTAAAACTTTTAACCCCCGCTGTGCCCGGGCTGTAAAAAAATAGAAAATAAACTTTCACTTACCTGCCTACGATCCCCCGTTGTTCCGATATCGCCGTCCCGTTCTCCAGTCCCGGGCCCCTTCCGCTTCCTGTGTGTCGGTGACTCATAGTGCGCTCAGCCTATCAGTGGCCGCGACGGGACATTGCTGCGGCCGCTGATAGGCTGAGCGCACTATGAGTCACCGACACACAGGAAGCGGAAGAGACCGGGACCGGAGAACGGGACGGCGATATCGGAACAACGGGGGATCGTAGGCAGGTAAGTGAAAGTTTATTTTCTATTTTTTTACAGCCCGGGCACAGCGGGGGTTAAAAGTTTTAGGTCAGAGAACTCCTTTAATGAATATTGATTAATATCCCAAACTATAGGTAAAGTACATGAACATTAAATAAATTAGGGACCAGCCTTTTTGTGGCACTTTTTGTTAACAAGTAAAAATCTGTATTTATGCTAGAAACTACTTAGAACCCCCTGTACAGTATATGTTTTTTTTTTAGCAGAGACCCTAGAGAATTAAATGGTGATAATTGCAATTTTTTATTTCATACGGTATTTACGCAACCATTTATCGCATTTTTTTGGGAAAAAATACACTTTAATGAATTTGAATGCATATTATATAACCCAATTGTTTAGTAACATATAGAAGATGATGTTACACTGAGTAAAAAAATACCATGTCATGCTTTAAAATTGCGCACACTTATGGAATGGCGACAAACTATGATACTAAAAAATCTCCATAAGCATCACTTTAACTTCTTAAGGACTGGAAGATTTCCCCCCTTAATGACCAGGTAATTTTTTGCGATTCGGCACTTTTGTCGATTTAACTGACAATTGCGCCACCCAAAAAAAATTTATGTCCTTTTTTCCCCAAAAATAGAGCTTTCTTTTGGTGGTATTTGATCACCTCTTTATATTTTTTGTGCTATAAACAAAAAAATTGTGACAAATTTGAAAAGATTTTATTTTTTATCTTTGCTATAATAAATATCCCCCCCAAAAAATGTAAAAAACTAATTTCTTCATCAGTTTAGGCCAATATGTGTTCTACATATTTTTGGTAAAAAAAAAAAAAAAAAAATCGCAATATGCATATATTGATTGGTTTACGCAAAAGTTATAGCGTCTACAAAATAGTATAGATTCGTAACATTTTTATTATTATTTATTTCATTTACTAGTAATGGCAGCGATCTGTGTTTTTTAGCCGGACTTTGGCAGCGGACAGATCGGACACCTAACTGACATTTTTGGGGAACCAGTGACATTATTACAGTAATCAGTGCTAAAAATACGTACTGTTGTTGTACGAATGACACTGGCAAGGAAGGGGTTAACACTAGGTGCGATCTAGGGGTTAAATGTGTTCACTCAGTGTATTTACTAACTGTATGGGGGGCTGTGTGACCGGGAAAATACACAGATCCGTCTTCCTGCATAGCAGAAAGACATAATCTGTGTGATCTCCCCTGTCAGAACGGAGATTTGATGAACAGTTAGTGGATTTCGCTAACCTCTAGATCAGTGGTTCTCAACCTTTCTAGCGCCGTGACCCCTTGATAAAATTTCCCAAGTTGTGGGGACCCCTAACAGTATCATTTTCATAGCATGGGTTGTCAGCACCTAAGGCCAGACAAGAAATTTGCGCCCCTAGCCCACGGACATTTAGGGCTCCCTAAGTCCCTTACACTCGTACAGTAATAAAACCCCTTCTGGTACATTGTAGGAGTGCTGGTGGGGAGTTCTGATCAGCCAGCTTAGATGCTCTTGATCAAGATCATCTGCTGATCTGAGAACTGTAGTGGGGACTTTAAATGGCAACTCTAATGACAGGTAGTGTTACTCACTGTGTCTCCAGGTCTGTAGTGTCCCGCAGCAGTGACACCTATATCGAAATCAGTAGATAGGGTCTCCTCCAGCCCTTCCCACTTCACATTTCTCACCAGTCAGCTGACCTCTAGTCTCTGCCCCACAGTCATGCCGTGAACTGAATGGGCGGGCAAGGGCTCCAGGAGCAGCCCTGCTGGGCGTCCACAGGCTTCAGGGACTGCCCTGCTGGATGGCTGCGGAAAGGCTGAGGCCCCGTACACACGTCCGAGTTTCTCGGCAGAATTCAGCCAGAAACTCGATCGGAGCTGGATTCTGCCGAGAAACTCGGCCGTGTGTACACTTTTTAGCGAGGAAGCCGACGAGGAACTCGTCGGGCCAAATAGAGAACATGTTCTCTATTTCCTCGTTGTTCAATGAGGAAAGTCGGCCCGCCGAGATACTCAGCGGCTTCAACACTGAACTCGACGAGGAACTCGATGTGTTTGGCACGTCGAGTTCCTCGGACGTGTGTACGGGGCCTGAGAGTGCTGCGGGCTTGAGGAACAGCCCAGGATTCGGTGACCCCTGGCAAATTGTCATTTGACCCCCGAGGGGATCCCGACCCCCAGGTTGAGAACCACTGCTCTAGATAGATGTATATTAATAGATGGCCAAAATTTGTGTATAACCAATATTCATTATAATTGGGTATTTTTTTATGTAATTTTTTCTGATGCAATATATTGTCTATGGATCTATCGGAATAAGTCGAGGGACTAATTATATTATACATTAATTGGTGGCACATGGTATTTATTGTGTTGTATAACACAATTTAATATGTTTTGCACAGTTATCACTTTTACAGGTTTTTTTTTTTTGGCAGCACGGTATGTTTAATTAAAGGTACATTGGATTGTTTGTCTAATTTATGCAATTTTATAATTAATTTACACCTTTATAAGAAGCACGTATATACAGATATTGGAGTGGTTTTATTTAACAGTATAAGTACCCATTTGGGGGATTTGCACAATATTTTTCAAGGCAGTCGAATATTGGTTATACACAAATTTTGGTCATCCATTGATATACATACTGTAGTTATCTAGAGGTTAGCGCAATCCACTAACTGTTCATTATTTTTGGCATTTCACTCGAGGGTGATATACATTTTTGATTGCAGCAAACCAGATTAGTGATTTTAGCATTTATTGTTTTTGCGCCGGTAAAATTTTCTCTTCACAGAACAGAGATTTGCCTTGTTTTCACAGGCATATCCCCATTCTATCACTGCAGGGAACGATCGTGGGTGGCCGACAGACATCGAGTCTGCCCCACCCACTGATTGGCTCCCCTGCTGGCCTCCAGCGGCACGCGCGCACCCACAAATCGCTGTGTACGAGCCGGTGTACAATGACGACGATTCGCAGGAACCAGCCACAGTACAGTACAAGTAAAGTATTTTTTACAAGTTACCAATTTAGTGTTACAGAGGAGGCCTGGGGATAGAACTATTTGAATAGCTATAAAATTTGCGGTGATTCCTCACATGTGTGGTGTGAACAACATTTACATGTGTATGCGTGACCTGCATATTCGCCCACTTCTGCACGCGAGCACGGAGGCATAGGGGCGCTTTAAACATTTTTTTAACTATTTGTTTTATTATTTTTATTTTATTTTTACACAGTATCTTTATTTTTTTAAAGAGTCAAGAGCAAACCACATAGCCGCATTGGGAACAGTGAGGATGATGAAGTCATAATGCTTGGAGAGCATTATGACGATGCAACTATGAGGTTGTCTCTACTGTATAACATTATGCGTATGTCCGTGTTCATCCGATCCGCCAGACGGAAGAAAAATAGGATTTTCTTCCGTCCGAAAAATCTGATCTTTGCGGAGGCGGGTGATTACGGGTGTCAGCGGATGGTCATCCGCTGACACCCGCAATCACATAGGGACCAATGTATGTCCCGTTTTCATCCGCAACGGATGGATGAAAATGTGGACATACGGTCCGCACGTCTGAAAGGGGCCTTATAGAAGAAGCCATCAGTAGATTCATCCTTCAGTCTATATGTGCGTGTAATGGCAGGCGTCCCAATGCTTTTGGTAATATAGTGTATATTTAATGATTTTAATGAATGGATGCCTTTTCAAAAGAATACCATGTACAAAAGGAAATGTTTAAACATTTTCTTTTACATAACACAAAGTGCAATATTTCCTTTCCTGTAGGCATGACCTATTTTCTAATGGTGTCTAAATTATAATGTGGAGTCCAAATGTATGGCTGTAGTTAAATCAAACAGCTGGGATAACTGCATTTGTTCTCTGTGTTGAAAAATGGTTTAGAGATGTAGCTGTGACATGATGATTATCCTGTAAGATTCGGTATACATATATAGGAAAATGATAAATGGTTTAAATATGTATGGAAACCTGCATCTCTTTGGCTTTGGTTTAAATGTTAGCACTTTGGTTTTGAATGACAGTTTCGTATATCATCTTAACATGGTTGCTGTGGTTGTAGAACAAACCAACATAAGGTTAAGATAATTTAATAAATGGCATAGCATTGGAACCAAATGACAGTAGAATAATCAGACTGGAAAGAAGCAAATCATAGTAGAAAAGGACAGGGACAAGTATTGGTATGAAATATACCACCAGTAGATGTGGGTTCACAATGAGGATCAGAGCCTAATCTGTGCCTGGTATTAACCATAGCTTCAATAAAGAGGGAGTTCATTTACTGTGTGATAATTCTAGTTTATGGTTCTTGGATTTAATCCACTGGCAACAACAGACAGCCAGAAAGGCAAAGAAGCAGTGTTGGCAGAAAGCAAAACTAAACAGAAACAAACAACAAACCGTTTTTACCAGAATAGTACCGTATATACTCGAGTATAAGCCGACCCGAGTATAAGCCGAGGACCTAATTTTACCACAAAAAAGAATGGGAAAACGTATTGACTCGAGTATAAGCCTAAGGTGAGAAATGCAGCAGTTACTGTAAGCAGAAAAGCGGGTCATTAATGCCCATTTGCATGCCTCGCTGTGCCCATTTGCAACCTCACTGTGCCCATTTGCAACCTCACTGTGCCCATTGCAACCTCACTGTGCCCATTGCAGTCTCACTGTGCCATACCTCACTGTGCCCATTGCAGTCTCACTGTGCCATACCTCACTATGCCCATTGCAGTCTCACTGTGCCCTACCTCACTGTGCTCATTGCAGTCTCACTGTGCCCGAGTGCCTGAATTCTTGACAGGCTTCCATTTTTAAAAAGTCGTGTCTTCCTCCTGGCTTTTCGTTCCATGATAGGCATTTGACACAGTGTTCTGCCTATCACGGAGTCCTCTCATCCTCAGACTCAGTTTCCCAGCAGACACTGTGTTCAGTGTTCTGCCAATCACGGACATTCTTTCATCCTCGGACAAGAGGATGTCCATGATTGGCGGAACACTGAATACTGTGTCTTCTGGGAAACTGTCCAAAGATGAGAGGACCTCTGTGATAGGCGGAACACAGTGTCAAATGCCTATCACGGAACGGAACGCCAGGAGGAAGCCGCGACTTTAAAACAAATGGATGCCTGTCAAGAATTCAGGTACCCTGACTCGAGTATAAGCCAAGGGGGGTATTTTCAGCCCTAAAAAAAGGTCTGAAAAACTTGGCTTATACTCAAGTATATACGGTAAGTAATATACAGGCTAAAGTATAATCCATTTTCCTTTCTCAAAAACTTTGTGGGTGTATTTTCTGTTATTTGGCAATCCAGATTTCCCCCCAGAATATCAGATTATAATAGTTTTAACTAGCATCCTGTGTTCCATTAATGTACTAACTGTATACACTGCAGGAGTAAATTGCCCTTGTCTGTGGTAGAAGAGATAAATACATTAAAATGGTTCTTATGCCCAAACTGGATAGGTAGGAGGGGGGAGAATCACTTTTGAAAAATTACAAAGGGGGAAGGTAATAAGAGGGCTTGCAGAACTTACACCCACATCTTTACTACTTAGGATCATTTCAACACTTACCCACAGGTGGCCCCACTAGATTCATATTTAATGAGCTTCAATGAACTACTGATTTTCTGAACTACCTCAGTATAACAAACTTCCCAGCAACCCTTATGCCTCGTACACACGACCGGGATTTTCCAACGGGAAAACTGCAAGGAGAGCTTTTGCCTGGGAATCCCGGCCGTGTGTACGCTCCTCGCAGTTTTTCCGACAGGAAAACTGGCCAAAAACTGCCAGACAAAAAAAAGAGAATCTGCTCTCTTTTTCCCCGCCAGAATTCCCGGCAGACTTTTCCCCGGCAGTTTTTGGCAGTTTTCCTATGGGAAAAACTGCGATGGAGCATACACTTAGTAGGGATTCCCGGCCAAAGCTCTCATTAGAGTTTTCCAGATGGTAAAACCTCTCGTGTGTACGGGTGAAAGATTACTGAGCAGGTTCTCGGTTTTCCCCCATGAGATTTCCGACGGATCTTTTCCCGTCGGGAATCCGATCATGTGTTTGAGGCATAAGGCATTGTCCCACCACCTATTTAAGCATTATGCCACTACCTGTTACGCATTCAGTCTGAGGAACAATTCACTACTTTTACTTATCTCTGAGACAACCCAAATTCTCTCAAAGCATTCCTCAATTGATTGGATGCTCTGTCTGGCAACATATGGCATTCTTAAACTACCTCAGTTACATGAAGTCATTCTATTTGCTGCCATATGAATTTAAACTCCCTACTTCATATTGTGGCAGATACACTATATTGTCAAAAGTATTATGGCGCCTGCTTTTACATGAACTTTAATGGTATCCCAGTCTTAGCCTGTAGGGTTCAATATTGAGTTGGCCCAACCAACAGCTTCAACCCAAGTGCAAATTACTTCTTCCCACCTTGCGCAGAGTAGATATGCTCAGTTGAGAGTATCGATGGTATCATAACTTAAGTCTATGACTGTTTGTATGAACATTGTCTCTTTGAGGATGATGCACTCATGCAGTTATGTAATATAGATATTGTCAAGATTAAGGTGGGCCATTAGTCCATTATCCTAGAAGAGATTACTAAAGTCTCATCAAATAAGCCACAAAGACTCAACTTTTCTGAACTCTAACAAAAGACCAAAACAGTAGAAAAGTATACGGGACTTTAAAGGCGCCAAAACTGTAAGGAAAGAGTTCAAAAACACCACTGCATAAAATAACATAATTTTACTATAGTATAAATGCACTAAAGTTAAAGTGCACATATTTAGCCACTTGAAGTCAGGAAAACTATACAAAAATAACACCTTGTGTATAGCGCACCAACCCCCACACCCTCAAATCAATTGTATGGAAAAGTACTTTTAGGGGTCTGTTTAAATTTGTAAGGGGGTGGAGTCCTATACGAAATTATATTTTCATGACTTCAAGTTGCTATTTATACACACCTAAAATGTAGTGTATTTTTTAGGTGGATTACCTTTTTATACTAAGCCAATACAGTGGCTAAGTGGCTAGCCCTTCCACTTAGCAGCGCTATGGTTCGTTGGTTTGAATCTCAACCGTGGCACTACCTGCACAGAGTTCACATGTTCACCCTGTGCCTGCGTGGGTTTCCTCTGGGTACTCTGGTTTCCTCACTGGCCCTAGTATGTGTTATGTATAAATGTCAATTTGGGACCTTAAATTGTAAGTTCTTTGAGGGCAGAGACTGAGTTGAATGTACAAATATATGATGTGTAAATTGATGGTGTTATATACAGTAAGTACTTGTAAAAACTATTAACATAATGTGATTTTATGTAGTTGTGTTTTTGAACATTTTCCTGGCAGTTTAAACAACTTTAAAGTCCCATATCTTATTCTACTTTTTTGGTCTTCTTATATCTTGTGGTGCTTAATATACCCATCCACACCTTTTCTAATAACATATAGAACCCTCAAAAAACTTTTTAAACTGGTCTTTAGTCATATAATGAGGTTCCTAGGTGCCCTTCCCCTCAGACTGGGTTGAAAAAAACAATGGTCCATCTATGGCAGGGGTGCTCAACATTTTGAAGAGCGAGGGGCACGTAAGCGGCTTTGTAACCGGTCACAGGCCACATTGAATGGAGCAGGTGGATGGCAGCCCACTCTACTCTACAGAGCCCACTCTACTCCTTTTTTTGTTGGATCAGATTGGAGGTAGGCATTTGTAAACAGACACAAGTCCATTTACATCTGCCACTCCTTAGAGGTGAATGGTCTGTCCGATTGGGTCGTACTGACTGTGTGAAAGGGGCCTAAGGCTGCTTTCACACTGATGCATGGTTGTTTACCCGCACCACAAGTGCAGCACAGTTCACCTGTGGCTTTCCTGCAGGTTAGCTGCACTTTGCCAAAGACTTCTATTATATCCTGTAGGTGTTATGCACTTTCAGAAAGCTCACCAAACTCACAGGTAATAGAAGTATATGGCTCAGTGCAGGTAATCAGTTTGAAAGCAGCCCAGTAATCACTGATGAAAAGATATGCCCATATATACACTGTGATTTTAGTAATAAACTTACCTTTTAATAACAGTATTCTATTCTAGTGTATTCCATCCTAGAGCAGTAGGTCACGGGCCACATCAGAGGGCTCTGTGGGCCACATGTGGCTTCCGGGCCACTGGTTGGGCACCCCTGATCTATGGCCACCTAAATGATGAGCTGGCTCTTTGTTGAGCGTAGCACTTTTGCACATTTCTAAGACAAGAAATGTTATGCATGCTAGCATTATAAACTAATTAAATTGATTTGAAAATGAAACATTCTCCTAGGGCTGTATTTATGTCTGGTGAGGTGTTGGCAGATGTAACTTTTACAGGGTAAATTTGTTCCTGCACATTTGTATGTGTGTTTTCAGCTCTTCATCAGCAGTGACTTCCCATTAAGAAGATGATTTCAATTTTTATTAAATTTCAGTGTTGTTGACCCACCTGGCTCCTCATTTTGTACCTGTGCTGCACAGCCCTTTCTTTCCTATGAGGAGAGCTGTATATCGGGTGACCTCTAGAAGCCTCCATGAGTACAGCTACCTATAGAAATAAATAGACCATAGTGTAGAATGAAGAGCGTCCATGTTGGCGGTAAAAACAAACAAATCAGGGCTAAAGATGAGTATAAGCCTATGGACCTGCACTCAGGTCTGAAGCTCCATCAAAGCTGCAGTTCCATCAGATTCAGTTTGCAAAACATATCACTTAACTGCACTTTCATACATGATACAGTAGCTGTGACAAGTACTGGGTGTTCTTTTAGTTACGAAGGAGTAATTTATAGTTACAAAATCATTTCCATGTACATGACACAATTCTATAGAAATGGTTGCTTGATTAATGGGGTTATTTGTAAAGTAATTTGATATTACATTTATATACAATTAATCTAAGAACCTGGAATATATTTCACACATTTTGGGACCACCTCTGCATTCTGGATTGACACAGATATATGTATATTTGGGTCAAGTCTACTTTTAACATAGTCATAGTCATAAGCTGGTAATGTTGAAGCTTGATAAATCCAGCCTATAGATGGAAAATTATCTGGCTTATCAAATTAAAAACATAAAAGCACAACAGTAAAGTGCAGTAAGTGAACTATTATAGAGCCAGCTACCTAATTCAATTTTTCGGAAAATGGATAACATAATTGAAAGTGGAAAAAAAGCAAAAAAAATGATATCCATTTATTTTTTGCACCTGTTACATTGTCAGAATTTATGCCCTAGGTGAGAATCTTGGGGAAGATCCAGAAGAAGTAAAGCTGCAAAATGCCAGTAAACAGGTTGTAGAAACTGTTATTCTCCAAGCAGTTCAACAAATCTCTAAAGAAGAAATGAAGGAGGAGAACAGACAAAACAAAAACAACAGTAAAACATTAGCAGCAAGTAGAAGCAATGGAGGCCATGGCAAGAAATGAAGGAGTGGGGTCATGTCTCAAGTGTTGCACTATGGCTATAATAGAGCTTACCACCATAGTCACAGAAGCACTTACAGAGCAATTTTACCTTCCAACAAACCAAAGCATTTTCTGAATGTAGGACTGCCTGTGATAGTTAAAAGCAGCTCTTGCTGTGAAACATTTTTTATTTTTTTTTGTCTTTTATACAAGGAGAACAATTCCCTGGTGGGATGATGTCTCTTAAACCAAGTGAAAGAAGTGGATAGAGGGAATGAATACATTTCAATTCCAAGTGATTATATGTTCTGGTGTGATATGGACAAATTTGCAGTTTTGCACATTTAAGTTCTAAACATTTAAGTGTATAATTTTCCTGTCATATGTCTATATGATATGGCAGATTTTTATATTCCCTTGTTTAAATCTCATTCTCACTAGGCTTATGGCCTTTTTCAATAAAAATGTTTGTACTGCGTGCAATAACTTATTACAAGCATCTGGTAGCGATATGGCTTTAGCAATGTAAATTCCTATTGCCTGCTATTGGCTATAGCATTTAAAAAATGAAAAGCCTTTGTTGTATAATGCCACTACCTTTCTAATATGATGACACTTTGCGTTTTCCATTGACTGCATAGCATTGGGTTTTTGTAGTAAGGCATTATAAGAGCAACTGTAATGTACAAAGTACACAAGTGATCTCTTGGCTACTCTTTGCCCTACTTTGCTGAATTATTTATTTCCTTTTCAGTTTATTTTTAATTTGTTTGCATTTTATTTCACAAGACCTAGGCTAAACATACAGGACGTATCTCTGTATCTGTAGTTCGTGTGCTACAAAAAAACCTTCTGTAATAAATATAAAAAAAATAGAAATGATTCTGTATTCAAAAAGCACAGTGTTTATTTTAGCGTAACTGCAATACAAATAAAAACAACATATTATTTTACAATGAGTATTTTGACTACAACCACTTTGTAAATTTGCTTCTATTTGTAACACAACATATTTTATGACTTTTAATAACTTGCTCTTCATTTTGATGCAGCTGAGTAAAGTGATGTCTAATTGCTTTATATGAGATTCCCATTTGCCAACCACCCTCATTATAGCTGACCTTTCATTAACAGTGACCCATGAGCAAAGCCTCTATTAATGTAACATATGCCTCCTTTGCTAATTGATTGTCAGAACCCCTATGGCCACGCATCTCTGCTGTGAGTGTATTTGATGATTCTGCTTAATTCATTCTTAATGAATAATTCTACCTAGTCTAAAAATTCAGCTATGAGTGATATTTTCTACTAAAGCTTGGCGGCTTTAAGCAGTCGATGGCTTTTGTTGTTTTCACTCTGTTGTAAACATTAAAGGAAGTCAATGAAGGAAGAGACATGGGAGCTACTATTACCGGCTTGATTTTTTTTAAAGATAAAGGCTCTGGGGATGTAATTTCCCCCCTCTGTTCACTACATACGCAGGGAGCCAAGGTAACAAGTTTGAATTAGGTATGGGTGGGGATTCTGACCTGTATACTTTTTCAGAGTCAATGACTTACAAGGTAGTAATGTATGAATGAGTATATCATTCTTGGCGCTTATACCATTAAAAATAAAGTTGCAAGTTGCTTTGGGGTGCCATTAAGAATTGTACCACAGCTCAAAGGTGTCAATGGACCTTTAGGAGTTAAGTAAAAAAACATATTTGCACCGTCAGTGGTGTTCTTTTACCATAGCAGTAAATGAAGTGCAAAAAAAAGACACCCTTGGACATGAGCCTTGAAGATATAAATTCTGATGTTAGTTTGATGGTGTGCACATTGCTGTAAGCCTCATTCTATTAAATTGTACAGTGGATATTTGGAAACCCCCCCCCCCTTAAGAAATATTTCAAATAATAACCTGGTCTATTTTATAGGAGACAATTTTACCTCTGCATGCATTTTACTTTTTTTTCCCCCCAACCAGATAACAGCTAAATATACTCTTCTTTAGTTAATTAGAATGTGATTATTCTATTTTCTTGGCCTGTGCATGACAGCAACTTTAATCGGGTAATGAGATAAATGTAATTTTTACAGATATCGAGTACATGTGTTTCTGTCCATTTCATAATGTGATCATTCCAGAACAGCATCGAGAAGATCACAGTAGTCATTATATTTGTAGATAAAATAAACCTAATAATAAAATATATTTTTTAGGAACTTCTGTCAGTCACTGAAAAATATTCTTCTTTGCAGTACTGTTTTAATGAGCAGTTGGCTGGTTCAGGTATATGTCAAGGATGGATTTTCTTATACAGACCAGTTCCAAGGGCAGAAGCAGTGGCGGGATAAGATCCTCTTTCACCTAAAGTAAAGATGTCAAAGTGCATCAAAGTTCCCACCTGGAAAGTAGAGAAGTTTATGACTCTTCAACATTGCAAATGTTATTCTTGTCTTTTCTTAAAAAAGCACTAGAATTATATTTCATGTAAAATATATATTTTTTGTTTCTGTGCTACAAAAGTAAGGTAAGCAAACCTAAAGTGACATTAAAATCTGTTTTAAAAATAAATCTATTCAAATATGTATTCTTAACATAAAAAAGTACCTTCTATTGCTCTCAGTCTCCTCCAAATCTCCAAACTCTTTTGTTTTTGCTGCTGTGATTCAACTTCCTGTTAGAGGGTGTCTACATTTATTATTGATGGTTCTTTTGTATATAGGAACATAGCCACCCTCTCTTGCTTACTCCTGAGATGGACTAGGGACTACTGACTATGGACTAAGGGATTAGTAGTGTCCATAGAGCAGTGTAGATGCCTGCAACTAACATGCACTGCTCAAAAGAAGAGTTCAAGGGCTCACAGAGGATGTTGTGATTAGGCAGAAAAACACATTAAGAAACAATTTAATGAAATATGGAATACAGGTCCATTAAGTAGTGAATGTGTATGAAGTATTTATGGAAAAGAGGATAACTTTTAGTGCCACTTTCAGCATTTACAGTAGTTATACTGACGCTTTTACAGCCGTTCTGCTCTACTTTGTTTATGAAAAGCATTGACAGTGCTCCTCTAATGTAATGGTGCAATTTGTTTGGCTGCTTTATACCTTTGCTTACTGACCTTGCTGTAATCATCCACGACCACAAATACACTTTAGCATGGAGCCTGTTGGGTTTCTAGCATACTATTTTTTGTCAGAGGACGCTAAGCCCAGCACCTAACCAGGCCTAAACAGTATACCTGAGGCTGTAAATTCAATACCTTGTAGTGGCCCCAGCAGTAGATCCCATTGCAGCATACACACGAGTGCATTCCCAGTAGATGTTCCTATCAGTGGTCAGAATAATAGTGTTTCCACAAAATAGATGCATTTGCTTTACTAGGTAAAATATCACAGCATTTACAAGAAATGCATTCAGCCTTCCAAACAGAGGCCGCAATCATTAAAGTGTATGTTATCCCAACATTCCAACATTTCATATTTCTGATATGTGTACATTGTACCATGTACTAGTGTTAAATAAAGTTGGGCCGAACACCCCCCGGTTCAGTTTGCACCAGAACTCTCAAACATTGCAAAAGTTTAGACCCGAACCGCCCGGTGAACATCGTGCTCCTTAGTAATTCGCCGGGCGTGCGCGACTCCGGCGGCACACGTGTGCCCCCTTTGCCGCTGGAAAAGCCAAGGGTGTCATATGACGCCCACCCAGGATGGGACATCCCATCTGCGGATGTCATATGACTATGGGCAGGTATTGAAGTGGTTAAATTGATTTTCCCTGCAAACTTTTTTAATTTCATAAACAACGGCTTGGGGAGCCAGTTTGTATGGTGAGGCCACAATTTAGTGCACTCAGAAAAAGATTAGAGATTTTTTTGTATACATTTTGGTGTCTCTTTGGCAGGCTTTGAATGGAAATAACAAAGTTTCACACCAGAGTTAGCAAGCTATCTGTATATAAGCCAAATTATAGTACACTCAGGCCAAGAATAATGAAAAATAAATAAAGTCTGGAGTCTCTTTCGCAGACTTTGGATAGAAGTAACCAAAAGAAGTAAGGAATAATTGGGCTTAGGGTGTTGGTGGTGCTTTCACACTGTGACCCTATAGAGGTACTCTTGGGAAAAAAAAATCAGTTTGTTCTTGTATTTTTTGTTAAGAAAAATAATGTCCAACAATAACCTCAAAAGAAAAGTTTCAAGATAAATTTACAACGAATTTGGAATTTGTTTTATTCTCTAATCTCGCCATCTTCTTCGTGCTCTTCTACTCCTCATACTGTATATACAATACATTATTACAGCTTATTAGAACTTCTCCAAGAAGCCTAGACAATGCCCCATCAAAATACTGTTCTGTATTGGCACGCTGCATGTTCATGTAGCCATCCACAGAGACCAGGTATCCCTTGCATTCCATGCTCCACTTCAGTTTCACCATTACTGGCTTATCAGTAAGGCCATTAAAGATAAGGACTAGTTTTGGGTTTAGTGGCAAACTCATTCTGCCGCTGAAGCTGATATACAGACCAGTGAAAAAACATTTTCCCTGCGGAATGCTCCAAGAACAGACCTCCAGGGAGAGCAGGACATGGCTAGAGATACTCTTGATGAAAGCAAGAATTGATCTTTCTGTAAAAAAAAATAGTATATGCACCTGTCAAACAGGTGTGTAAAAACTGGGCTTTGGGTGTTGGTGGTGTCTTCACACCATAACCCTATAGAGGTCCTCTTGATGAAAGCATGAATTGGCCTTGCTGTAAAAAAAAAAAAAATATATATGCACCTGTCAAACAGGTGTGAAAAAATTGTTCCTTGGGTGTTAACTGTTCCCATGAAACCTATACAAAATTATTACTTCATGATAAAATCAACACCCACAAAGCTAGGAAGCCTAGACAGTCTTGCAGAGATTCCAGATCCCAAAAACAGGAGCTTTATAGTTACTGCTAATCCAGGACTGATTCATTTTGACAAATGTCAGCCGGTCAACAAAGTCTGTGGACAGACACGCTCTATTATCTGTCACAAAACCTCCAGTAGCACTGAATGCCCATTTGGAAAGCACGCTGGATACAGGGCAGCCCAGTAGCTCAATTGCATACTGGGCAAGTTCTGGCAAGTGGTCTATTCTCATGATCCAGTAACCCAGTTAATTGTCTACTGGAAAGCTCTCCATATCTATTTTCGCCCATAGATAATCTTCCACCATATGATGCAGATGCTGCCGGTGGAATGTGAAAGCTGATAGCTTTGGGCGCCGAGGACTAAAACATTTTTTAAATGCATCACTTAGGCGGCCCCCTTCTCCACCGCTCCTCCTTTGACCAACAGAAGCCCCAAAACTACCTTTTCCATGAGACTGCAACCTACCAGAGTCTAGAAAGGTGTTACATAAACTCCTCAAGATATTTCATCCTGTGCTCCCTCTGTGAAGGCAGGATGAGTTCTGAGACGTTCCCCTTGTAACGATGGTCAAGAAGTGTTGCCAACCAATAATGATCCTTCTTGATGCCACAAATTCTCTGGTCTTTTCGGAGGCTTATAAAAATAAGGTATAGAATAAGTGTGTTGAGACATGAGAAGCAGAGTCCTCTGGGTCACTGAGGATAACACTATCTGGAACTGCCTCCTCCCAGCCATGTACTACTCCCAAAGTTTCTGGGGACTGAAACCCATCTCTTTCGGTTAGACATATGTCTACCTCTGCTTCAATGCCTCCAAAACTACCAGAATCCTCCTTCTCCTCCTCCTCCCTCTCCTCTTGTGTGTTCTGTGGCGTCGCAAGAATGGTGTCTGCATAAAGCTGTCCTTGAGAGGAAAAGGAAGTCCTCTACCTCCCGCAGGAACACAAGAGGGATAGTGTCACGGATGCATGCATTGTCACGGCTCACCATCCTTGTTGCTTCCTCAAATGGTGACAGTACAGTGCATGCATCCTTTATCAGAAATCATTGGCGTGGGAAAAATAAACTGAGCTCCCTTGAGCCTGTCCTTGGCCATACTCACACAGGTACTCATTGATGGCCCTCTGCTGCATGTGCAAATTTGAGTTACACCTGGTGGGCATGTCACAAATCAGGCGGTTTACAGACAGGTGGAATTCCCACTGAATTTCAGCCAACCAAGCACTGGCTGCGTATGGCTTTAATTTGGACTGGCTGGAATTTTTTTTTGGATGCAGAAGCTGGGGCAGATAAATTTGCCTGTTATACTCTATAGCTGGTGGTGTGCTGCTGGCAGAAGTGTTGCGAGGACCTGTGACATCCTTTGCTATACCATCAGTGGTGGCTGGTGGTTTTCTCTTTAGGGGGGCGGCAAATAACTCTCTCCCCGGTCAGTCGGTGGCAACCCACCCCCGGAGGACAGTCAGGACATTAAAACCATGCACCTACTCCATCTAGGAAGCAGGTGGGTGGGCAGCTTGTCCGGCGGGCGGCAGCTTTCACCTTTCCTCCTCCTGTGGATCACAGCAGCCTCTCCTCCCTCCTCCTCCTAGGCATCCAATAGGATCGGAAATGGAAAAAATATAAGTTGCGCTGTTAAAGTGACATGTTAACAAATGAGTAAAAACAATAAGTGAATTAAGTAAAAAGTGAATTTTTTTTAAGGGAGTCCCAACTGTGAAATCGGAATCTGGAAAATTTTATTTGTGAAATGGTAAGTTTCCAGATTCCGATAAGCCCCCCCCCCGTCCACAGACCCCCACAACCACAAAGCCAACGAAGCGCAAGTTTGTTGAGACATGAGAAGCAGAGTCCTCTGGGTCAGTGAGGATAACACTATCTGGAACTGCCTCCTCCCAGCCATGTACTACTCCCAATGTTTCTGGGGACTGAAACCCATCTCTTTAGGTTAGACATATGTCTACCTCTGCTTCAATGCCTCCAAAACTACCAGAATCCTCCTTCTCCTCATCCTCCCTCTCCTCTTGTGTGTTTTGTGGCGTCGCAAGAATGGTGTCTGCATAAAGCAGTCCTTGAGAGGAAAAGAAAGTCCTCCTCTACCACCCGCAGGAACACAAGAGGGATAGTGTCACTAATGAAGGCATTGTCACGGCTCACCATCCTTGTTGCTTCCTCAAATGGTGACAGTACAGTGCATGCATCCTTTATCAGAAATCATTGGCGTGGGAAAAATAAACTAAGCTCCCTTGAGCCTGTCCTTGGCCATACTCACACAGGTACTCATTGATGTCCCTCTGCTGCATGTGCAGCCGCTGCAGCATTGCCAAAGTTGAGTTACACCTGGTGGGCATGTCACAAATCAGGCGGTTTACAGACAGGTGGAATTCCCACTGAATTTAAGCCAACCAAGCACTGGCTGCGTATGGCTGTAATTTGGACTAGCTGTAATTTTTTTTGGGATGCAGAAGCTGGGGCAGATGCATTTGCCTGTTATACTCTACAGCTGGTGGTGTGCTGCTGGCAGAAGTGTTGCGGGGACCTGTGACAACCTTTGCTATACCATCAGTGGTGGCTGGTGGTTTTCTCTTTCAGGGGGCGGAAAATAACTCTCTCCCTGGTCAGTCGGTGGCAACCCACCCCCCGGAGGACAGTCAGGACATTAAAACCCCTCTACCTACCCCATCTAGGAAGCAGGTGGGTGGGCAGCTTGTCCGGCGGGCGGCAGCTTTTACCTTTCCTCCTCCTGTGGATCACAGCGGCCTCTGCCGTGCATCTCTTCCCTCCTCCTCCTATGCATCCAATAGGATCGGAAATGGAAAAAATATAAGCTGCACTGTTAAAGTGACATGTTAACAAATAAGTAAAAACAATAAGTGAATTAAGTTGGAGTCCCAACTGTAAAATCGGAATCTGGAAACTTTTTTTGTGAAATGGTAAGTTTCCAGATTCCGATAAGCCCCCCGCCCACAAACCCCCACAACCACCGGGCAAGGGTTGTGGGGATGAGGCTCTTGTCCCCATCAACATGGATTTTTGGGGGGAACCCCATGCCATTAAAAAAAAATGGCGCAGACCATCCATACCAGACCTGAATAGCCTGATATGAAATTTGGAGGGTACCCCCACGCATTTTTTATTTTTAATTTTGGTTAGGGGGTTCTCCTTAATATTCATACCAGACTCAAATGGCCTGGTAATGGACTAAGGGGGGAACCCATGCTGTTTTTTTTCAATTACTTTTATCTGTATTGCCGGGACCCAGCAATTTATTATAGCCGCAAGTAGTTTTGAATGACTTTTTTCCTTTAGAAATGTAATTTTGTGCAGGGACTTTTCAAAGCACGGGAAACATGCGCTACTTTTTTTAAGTTTTTTAAAACTTTTTTTTGCATTGATACATGTCCCCAGGACCCAAACACTTTTTATGACAATAACTTGCATATTAGTCTTTAAAATTAGCACTTTTAATTTTTCATATTCGTGTTACATAGACTTTAACGATGTTTGCATGTTCGAACTAATGTTTTGCCTGTTTGCATGTTCTGCTGCGAACCGAACTGGGGGGGGGGGCGTGGGGGAGTGTTTCGGCTCATGCCTATTAGCCACAAGTGTTAAACTTGTGCAGCTGGTAAGCGTGCACTTTGTGTGGTGGTGGATTCACTGTATCTACGTATAATAAGTCACAAGATTTTCACTGAACTTTTGGCTGTTGATTCGTCCTTCTTTGAAGCAATCATCAGAATCCCTAAGATTCATTGGAGTTGCATATTTCACAGTTGGGTCTCCCTTAAACATATTTTTATTTTTTTACTTAATAATTTACTTATTGTTTTGTGTTTAGCTACAGTATTTGTTAACATGTAATTTTAACAGTGCAGATTATATTTTTTTCCATTGCTATTTTGTGTGTATTTCACTTTGAGTTGCAGCTATATTGTTAGGTTTGTTTCCAGCGCAGTCTTTTCTTCCTTATTTTTGCATCCAATAGGATCATCTGTTCTTTCAGCCAATCGAGAAATGGCTATCAAACCCCCGCTTCTCCTGATTGGCGGAGAGGCGATTCAGTGTTCGACTAGTGAATATCCATTCGCTTTTCTAACACACCTGGGCGGTCTCTGAGCGCAATGCTCTGCGATCTGGAGCCCACCCTATTTTGAAACCTATTAGAGCCTCTGGCTCTAATCAGGTGCTTAAAAAAACAAAAACTCTGCTGTAATTTATGGGCCCTGAGTCCTGAAAGGGACTGGATGCATGAATAGGGGGTGGCATCACCCATGCGCCCTTAATGGATGGACCGCCCCTGTATACCCTGCCCCTGTATACCCTGCCCCTGTCAGTGGAGGCTTATGAGAGGTCATGAGAAATAGCAGGGGTAGACATGAAAGGCGAGGAGTGAGGAGGAGAAGAACTGTGTCCCTTTTGTGTGGCTTTCATGTGCCAACAGGCTGAGTGGTGGGAGCTTAAATGCCTTTGCAAGCATGTGGTACTGAAATGGCTGGTGTTTTTGCCATGTTTGAACTGCTTGTGGCAGACATTGCAAGTTGCAACAGTGCAATCAGCTGCACATGTGCTAAAAAAGACCCACACAGCTGAGCTGTGGGAAGTGGGACAGGAGATACCAGCTCCACAATATGATGGAAAAGGGTGGCTGCTCTCTATCTTCCATGATGGCTGCCTCTGAAGGACATCCTGCCTTGTTGGGGTTGTGCCTCCCCCCTCAATTTCCTCCTCTGCCCTATCCAGCACCCAAGTTGCTTCAGTGACCTCAACATCATCACCCCCTCCATCCTCATAATCACTCCACACTCTACACTCTAGTCACAGTAACACGCTAGTAGCAAACTGAGCCCTGCTCTATCTCCACTCCAACAACACACTGCAAAAGGTTCCTGTGGGAAGGAACCTTTTATAGTGTGGGGTGGCACTTTGAGCACTGAGCCATGATTGGCTCTGACAGTGCTCTGATTGGGCAAATTCTTGCACCTGACCAGTTGTCAGGTGCATTGCTTCATTCAATTAGGGCCCTAGAAAGCACTGTGCAGTGCACATTGCAATGTGGAGCGCTCGGAAAAACGAAGCCGTACGCCTGTCGGATCGAAGCCAGAAGCAGTCGTATCTTGGTTTGAGGATTCAAACTAAAGATACGACGCAGCAAATTTGAAAGTACGCAGGAGTATCAGCAGATACTCCGGCGTACTTCTTCTCTGAATCTGGCCCCTAGTGTCTGCCCTCTACGCATCCTTTACAAACTCCCTAGGTCCACATAAACTTGCCTACATGGGAAAATGGAAATATGATCTTGGATCCATCTTGGATATACAGGAATGGGAATTTCTATGGCTGGCTACCTCTAAATGTTCGCTTAACCACTTCAGCCCGGACCATTTGGCAGCCTAAAGACCGGAGGACATTTTACAATTTGGCACTGCGCTGCTTTAACTGCTAATTGCGCTGTTATGCAATGTTGTACCCAAACGGAATTTGCATCCTTTTCCCCACAAATAGAGCTTTCTTTTGATGGTATTTGATTGCCTCTGTGATTTAATTTTTTTGCGATATGAACGGAAATTTTGATGAAAAAATTAAATTTTCTATTTTTTGTTATAAGAAAAGTCTAATAATAAACTCAATTTTAGTCATACCTTTAGGCCAAAATGTATTCAGCCACATATGTTTGGTAAAAAAAGTCAATAAGCGTATATTTATTGGTTTGCGCAAAAGTTATTTACCCGTATTCAGGTAGAGCGGCGTATATTTGTGCGGGCGTAGCACATCTGATATGCGCTACGCCGACGTAACATAGAGAGGCAAGAACAGTATTCACAAAGCACTTGCTCCCTTTGTTGCGCCGGCGTAACGTAAATTGGCCGGCGTAAGCCTGCCTAATTCAAAGTAGGAAGGTAGTGGGCGTGATCTATTATAATGAAGCGTGACCCCATGTAAATGAAGGGCCGAACGAACGGCGCATGCGCGCGCATGCTCAGAATCACGTCGCATATACTCCCTAAGATACGACGGCTCAATGCCTACGACGTGAACGTAACCTACACCCAGCCCCATTCACGTACGACTTATGTAAACGACGTAAAATACGACGACTGTTCCGACGTCCATACCCTAACATGACTTACACCTGCTTTATGTGGAATAACTTTACGCCGGACGTACGCCTTACGTAAACGGCGTAGATTACAGCGACGGGCGCAAGTACGTTCGTGAATCGGTGTATATCGGTCATTTGCATATTCGACGCGTAAATCAATGGAAGCGCCCCTTGCGGCCAGCGTAAATATGCGCCCAAGATACGACGACGTAGGAGACTTACGTCGGTCGGATGGAGCCAAAATTCAGGCGTATCTTATTTAAAGAATCAGGCGCATAGATACGACGGCGCATCAGTGCACTTACGCGGCGTATCAGAAGATACGTCGGCGTAAGTGCTTTATGAATCCGGCTAATAGAGTCTACAAACTAGGGTACATTTTCTGGAATTTACACAGCTTTTAGTTTATGACTGCCTATCTCATTTCTTGAGGTGCTAAAATGGCAGGGCAGTACAAAACCCCTCCAAATGACCCCATTTTGGAAAGTAGACACCCCAAGGAAATTGCTGAGAAGCATGTTGAGCCCATTGAATATTACATTTTTTGTCCCAGGTGATTGAATATTGACAAAAAAAAATTGTCACTAAATGATATATTGCTCACACATGCCATGGTTATATGTGGAATTGCACCCCAAAATACATTTTGCTGCTTCTCCTGAGTACAGGGATACCACATGTGTGGGACTTTTTGGGAGTCTAGCCGCGTACAGGGCCCCAAAAACCAAGCACCGCCTGCAGGATTTCTAAGGGCACAAATTTTTAATTTCACTCCTCACTACCTATCACAGTTTTGAAGGCCATATAATGCCAATATGGCACACAACCCCCCCAAATTACCCCATTTTGGAAAGCTATTTACTGAGAGACATGTTGAGTCCAGGGAATATTTTATATTTTGCCACAGTTGCGGGAATATGACAAACTTTTTTTGCACAAAGTTGTCACTAAATAATATATTGCACAAACATGCCATGGGCATGTGTGGAATTACACCCCAAAACACATTCTGCTGCTTCTCCTGAGTACGGGAATACCACATGTGTGGGACTTTTTGGGAGCCTAGACATTTACGGGGCCCCGAAAACCAAGCACCCCCTTCAGCGTTTCTAAGGCCGTAAACTTTTGATTTCACTCCTCACTCACTACCAAGTTTCAAAGGCCATAAAATGCCAAGATAGCACAAAACCCCCCAAATTACCCCATTTTGGAAAGTAGACACCCAAAGCTGTTTGCTGAGAGGCATGGTGAGTATTTTGCAGCTCTCATTTGTTTTTAAAAATGGAGAAAGAAAATAAAAATGTATTATTTATTTATTTTTTCAATTTTCAAAACTTTGTGACAAAAAGCGAGATCTGCAAAATACTCACCATACCTCTCAGCAAATAGCTTGGGTTGTCTACTTTCCAAAATGGAGTCATTTGGGGGGGAGGGGTTGTGCCATCTGGGCATTCCATGGCCTCCGAAACTGTGATAGGCAGCGAGGAGTGAAATCAAAAATTTACAACTTGGTTTTTGGGGTCCTGTACGTAGCTAGGCTCCCAAAAAGTCTCACACATGCCTGTATGCCTGAATCCCTGTACTCAGGAGACGAAACAGAATGTATTTTGGGGTGTAATTCCATACCCATTGCATGTTTGAGCAATATATCATTTAGTGACAACTTTGTGCAAAAACAAATTCTGCCCCCATGCTATTTTAACTGTGGTGGTGAAATCACCTCCTACAGCGTTGGAGTCATGGCTTTATGTATCGAGGGAGCAAATGCTATTACTGTCAAGATAAATAAATCTGCGCTGCAACAGAATGGCGTACCTGATAAGCAAATGATAGTTAACATTAAAACAAAGTAACATTACAGTATAACAGTAAGACCTTACCATACCTGCAAAGCAAATACAAAAAAACATAGTAAAAAAGAAAAAAAAATTTAACGCAACCTGTGCCTAAAATATATATATGCCGAAGCATGGGGTATCCTCTCGCAAAAGTTAGGAGCAAATAGGTCCTACGCCCCTGCTGCCCCCATGCTTCGGCATATATGCTCTTTTTTTTAACTGTGGTGGTGAAATCACCTCTTACAGCACTGGAGTCACGGCTTTATGTATCGTGGGAGTAAACGATGTTGCTGTCAAGATAAATAAATCCGCGCTGCAGCTGAATGGTGTACCTGAAAACAAAAAATGGTTAACAATAAAACACAGTAAACAGTAAAATATAAAAAAAAATACATACCTGAAAAGCAAACATGATAAAACAGAATAACAATAAATCATTGCAGAATAGAATACAATAAAAAAGAACAGAACAATAGAGAGAGAATATTAAGCACATCAAGTATTATAATAAGAAGCAATAAGAGATATGACAGCAGGAAAAATCATAGGACAAAACTAAGGAACCGACAAGTATCAGGCTAACATAGTACAGCAGGGTACATTCCAGATTTACTTAAGAACATGATAACATCTGAACAGACCAGAAATACCCTATCATCGCACATGATGGGCCTGACAAGAGCAGTTCAGTAAAAAAAAAAAACTGACAAGGTGTAGCTTTCAAGATTGTCACTTGTTATCACTGGGACAGGGAACAATGGGGGGGGGGGAGGGAACACACCTCTGTCAGACTCTACCAGGGAGGGGAATCGGGAGGGTCGCCAGGCTGGGCCCAACACCTGGGATTACAGCTTGAGATGCCTCGCCGCCACCCACGGTGCCCAAATCTTATGAAATTTCTTAGGGCAGTTACGTCCCATGTATGTCAACTTATACAGAGGCAGAGCTGCATTCACCAAGTCTTTTGCAGACAATGTGCCACTTTACAGGCAGACTAAGGGGACCCCCCAGTCACAATATTTAAAGGAATATTTAATTTTTATCATTTCACTTTAAGCATTATTAAAAACTTTTTTTTGCATTGATACATGTCCCCTGAGACAGTACCCGGGGTCCCCATACACTTTTTATGGCAATAACTTGCAAATAAGCCTTTAAAATGAGGTCTTTTGATTTTTCATGTTCGTGTCCCCTAGACTTTAATAGGGTTTGCATGTTCGCTAGAACTTTTTGCCTTTCGAGGTGTTCTGGTGTGAACCGAAACAGGGGTGTTTGGCCCATCCCTACATCCAACCAGTGAGTGCAGGACTTGGAGAATGCACAAAGAATTCTTCAAAACCTATCCAGTACTTCTACCATGGGCTAACATATTGCTATGTAATAATATTTTAGTAGTAGGAATGAGCATATTTTACAGTTTTTTTCCCCCCTAAAATGTCACCAGTCACAAAGCATTGTCAATGGGGAAGGCAGCCTTTAGGTGTTTTTTTTTTTAAGACTGCAATTGTTTCTCAATTGTTTCTCAAAGTTACACAAGCTCATTTCAATTATCATGGACCTGTTGGAAAAAAAGTAAAAAAAAATAATAAAAATAAGATGACAGTGCAGGCATATCAATGAATTACAAAAAAATTAAAAAAATACATGAAATACTCAGAAAAAAACATGTGAAAACTCATGAAAAAAAATGGTGACATTGTGCCAACAGTGAAATCAATCTTGCCAAAATCACTTCCCTTTTCCCTATTTAGAACATATTTTTTTAACTTTGTGTTTGGATACTCCACGATATTGTTCAATATGGTTTACTATTTGTTTACTTACTCTTATAACTATTACCATTTTTAATTATCTCCCCAGCCATATTGATCTCACAATGCCCTGAAATAGTTTATAGTTCTCAGCATAAAGGGTTTCATTTTGTGATTAAATAGGAAGATCAATACCACCATCTAGTGGTTGAATACAGACAAGTCAGCTGCTAGGATCCTGATGGAACAAATACGTTAGCAAGAATAATGATATATTTTAGATGCCGAGAATACAGGAGAAAAAAATAGTTTCATAAATATTGGCAGTACATTAGCAATATTGCATTACATTTTATAATTTTTGCAATCTTGGCTAATATATGTTAACTAAAATAAGAATGGTGACATATTTCATCCTTTTATGTTTTTTGAACCTTTGTGTACATACAGGGAGGCCCTTGTAGTACATAGTTGATGGTAGACCTAAAGGAGATTGTACAATTGGATTGTATAGTGTACAGTCACCCTGGGAAAGTAAAACGGTTCACCTGTTGTGAGTGAAAACAGTTGTGAGTAGGTTCTTTGAAGCAGAGAATTTTTATAGCATCAAGCTGTGTGATTTCAGCTGCCCATGTACTTCTAAGGCCCCGTACACACGAGGGGACATGTCCGATGAAAACGTTCCGCGGACCGTTTTCATCGGACATGTCCGCTCGGAGATTTCTGTCTGATGGTTGTACACACTATCAAACAGAAATCCGGGCGGTGACGATGACGCGGCGACGTGCGCGACCCTGGAAGGTAAATGCTTCCACGCATACGTCGAATCACTTTGACGCATGCGAGGGCTTTCGGCCGAGCGGCCATATCCGGTGAGTGGTACAGACGACCGAACATGTCCGACGGACAGGCTTCCAGCGGACATGTTTCTTAGCATGCTAAGAAACATTTGACCGCTGGAAACCTGTCCGATCCGCCGGACAATTGTCCGGTCGGCCGTACACACGACCGAACATGTCCGTGGAAACTGGTCCGCCGGACTAGTTTCAGCGGACATGTTAGGTCGTGTGTACGAGGCCTAAGATGTTTCCTATATTCACACAACAATACAAACTGCTGTAGAGGTCTACTACATTTTACTGTTAGCTGCTAATATCAGAGTTTTATATGTAACTATGTCACAGCCAACATCTTTCTCTGAGCTTATTCTGGGTTTGCAGGCTCTGACGCTGTGATTGGCCGGAGCCACGATGACGTCACTCCCTGGCATGCTTGTGGGAGCCGCCGTTCAGTGTACAGGTTTGGAAGGAACGGTACCCATGGGCCGCTCCTTCAGATCGCATGCGCCAGTGATGTCACTGGCTGCATGCACTGGAAATATCTCCTAAACTGTACAGGTTTAGGAGATATTTTCATTACCTATAGGTAAGCCCTGTTATAGGTAAAAGTTTTCAGAGGAAGATTACTTCCTCTTTAAGGACCGAGCCTATTTTTGACACTTGTTATTTACAAGTTAAAATTATTATGTTTTTGCTAGAAAATTACTTAGAACCCCAAACATTTAATATTTTTTTTTTTTAGCTGACACCCTAGAGAATAAAATTCTCGTTGTTGGAATACTTTATGTCACATCTTGGGATGAGCCGAACAACCCCCAGTTCGGTTTGCAGCAAAAAATGCGAACAGGCAAAAATATCGTTCGAACACTGGTAAAGTCTATGGGACACGAACGTGAAAAATCAAAAGTGCTAATTTTAAAGGTTAATATTCAAGTTATTGTCATAAAAAGTGTTTGGGGACATGGGTCCTGCCCCAGGGGACATGTATCAATGCAAAAAAAGTTTTAAAAAAATTATGTTTTTTCGGGAGGCGTGATTTTAATAATGCTTAAAGTGAAACAATACAAGTGAAATATTCCTTTAAATGTTGTACCTGGGGGGTGTCTATAGTATGCCTGTATAAAGTGTCGAATTTTCCTATGTTTAGAACAGTCCCTGCACAAATTGAAATTTCTTAAGGAAAAAAAGTAATTTAAAACTACTCGCGGCTATAATGAATTGTCGGGTCCCGGCAATCCAGATAAAAGTCATTGAAAAAAACGGCAAGGGTCCCCCCCCCCCAGTCCATTACCAGGCCCTTTGGGTCTGGTATGAATATTAAGGGAAATCCCGAACCAAAATTGAAAAAGAAAATTGCGTGGAGGTCCACCCAAATTCCATACCAGGCTCTTCAGGTCTGGTATGGATATTAAGGGGAACCCTGCACCATTTTTTTTAAACCAAAACAAAATAAAATTGCGTAGGGGTCCCCCTTAAAATCCATACCAGACCCCTCAGGTCTGGTATAGATTTTAAGGGGAACTCTGCGCCAACATTAAAAAAATGGCGTGAGTGTCCCCCCAAAAATCCATACCAGACCTTTATCCGAGGACGCAACCTGGCAGGCTGCAGGAAAAGAGGGGGGATGAGAGAGCGGACACCCTCCTGAACCATGCCAGGCCACATGCCCTCAACATGTGGAGGATGTCCCCATGTTGATGGGGACAAGAGCCTCATCCCGGCGGGCTCATAAGGCGGAGAGCTTATCAGAATCTGGAAGCCCCCTTTAACAAATAGGACCCCCAGATCCCGGCCCCCCATGTGAATTGGTAACGGGGTACATTGTACCCCTACCATTTAACAAAAAAAGTGTAAAAAATGATAAAAAAAACACAAGACACAGCTTGGAACAAGTCCTTTATTAACCACTTGACCACTGGGCACTTAAACCCCCTTAATAACCAGACCAATTTTCAGCTTTCGGTGCTCTCACATTTTGAATGACAATTACTTAGTCATACAACACTGTACCCAAATGACATTTTTTTCCCACAAATGGAGCTTTCTTTTGGTGGTATTTAATCAACGTTGGGTTTTTTATTTTTTGCGCGATAAAAGAAAAAAGACTGAAAATTCTGTAAAAAAAAGAATTTTTCTTGGTTTCTGTTATAAAATTTAGCAAATTTGTAATTTTTCTTCATAAATTTTTACCAAAATTTATACTGCTACATATCTTTGGTAAAAAATAAGTACAAATTGATGGATATTATTCGGTCTTTGTGAAAGTTTTAGCGTCCACAAGCTATGATGTCAATATCTGAAAATTGATCACACCTGAAGTACTGACGGACTTTCTCATTTCTTGAGACCCTAACATGCCAGAAAAGTATAAATACCCCCCAAATGACCAATTTTGGGAAAGAAGACATTCCAATGTATTTAAAAAGAGGCATGGTGAGTTTTTTGAAGTTGTAATTTTTTCCCACAATTCTTTGCAAAATCAAGATTTTTTTTATTTTTATTAATTTTTTTCACAAAATTTTCAAATTAGCAGGTTATTTCTCACACACAGCATATGCATACCACAAAATACACCCCAAAACACATTCTGCTATTCCTCCGGAGTATGGCGATACCACATGTATGAGACTTTTACACAGCGTGGCCACATACAGAGGCCCAACATGCAGGGAGCACCATCAGGCATTCTGGAGCACCCAGGCCAATAATGACATTCCTCTCCTACATGTAAAAATCATCATTTATTTGCTAGAAAATTACATAGAACCCCAAAACATTATATATGCCTTTTTAGCAAAGACCCTAGAGAATACAATGGCGGTTGATGCAACTTTTTATCGTGCACGGTATTTGCACAGCAATTTTTCTAACGCGTTTTTTTTTGGAAATAAAACTGTTTTGTGCTTTTTAAAAAAAAAAAACATTAAAGTTAGCCCAATGTTTTGCATAATATGAAAGATGAAGTTACGCCGAGTAAATAGATACCCAACATGCCACCCTTCAAAATTACACACGCTTGTGAAATGGCGCCAAACTTCGCTACTTAAAAATCCCCATAGGGGATGCTTTAAATATTTTTACTGGTTGCATCTTTTTAGTTGAAGAAGAGGTCTAGGGCCAAAATTATTGCTCTCGCTCAGTGATACCTCACATGTGTGGTTTGAACATCGTTTTCATATGTGGGCGGGACTTACGTGTGCGTTCGCTTCTGTATACAAGCACACAGGAACAGGGGCGCTTTAAAATGTATTTAATTTTTTTTTTGTTCATTTTACTTTATTTATTTTAGTTTGACACGTTTTTCCCCAAAATAAAATGTTTTGATCACTTTTATTCCTATTACAAGGAATGTAAACATCCCTTGTAATAGGAATATAGCATGACAGGTCCTCTTTACAGTGAGATATGGGGTCAATAAGACCCCAAATCTCACCTCTAGGCTGGGAAGCCTGAAATAATAATAATAAAAAAATGATCCTGGCTTTGATCGTAGCGGTGAGTCGGAAGAAGCACCAGAGGGGATGTCCCATTTTGCCTCCCGTAAGAACGATCAAGAGGCGGAACAGCCGCCATGATCATTCTAATGTTCTAGAGAATCGCCGGCTGAAAAAGATGATATCTGAATGATGCCAGTAGCTGCAGGCATCATTCAGATATCCCTGAACAAACTCAAGGACGTCATATGACGCCTGGCAGGCAGGAAGTGGTTAAAACGCATTTTTTTCCAGAGTATTTCCCGGATATTGCAGAGTATTGGTCGGGTATTGCAGAGTATTAACCGGGTATTGCAGAGTATTGTCCGGGGTATTGCAGAGTATTGTGCAGGGGTATTGCAGAGTATTGGTCGGGTATTGCAGAGTATTAACCGGGTATTGCAGAGTATTGTCCGGGGTATTGCAGAGTATTGTTCGGGGGTATTGCAGAGTATTGTGCGGGGGTATTGCAGAGTATTGTGCGGGGGTATTGCAGAGTATTGTGCGGGGTATTACAGAGTACTGGCAGGGGTATTGCAGAGTATTGTGCGGGGGTATTGCAGAGTATTGTGCGGGGTATTACAGAGTACTGGCAGGGGTATTGCAGAGTATTGTGCGGGGGTATTGCAGAGTATTGTGCGGGGGTATTGCAGAGTACTGGCAGGGGTATTGCAGAGTATTGCGTGGGGGTATTGCAGAGTATTGCGCAGGGGTATTGCAGAGTATTGCGCAAGGGTATTGCAGACTATTGCGCAGGGGGTATTGCAGAGTATTGCGCAGGGGGTATTGCAGAGTATTGCGCAGGGGTATTGCAGAGTATTGTGCGGGGGTATTGCAGAGGATTGCGCAGGGGTATTGCAGAGTATTGCACAGGGTATTGCAGGGATGGCTGAGCAGGGATGGCTGGATCTGTGACTGCAATAGATCACAGATCCAGCCCACAGCGCTGCTGACACCCGCTCTCTCCTCTCAGACTGTACCGATCGGTACAGAGAGAGGAGGGAGGAAGCAGCGTCATCAAATGACGCCGATTTGTTTACATGTGATCGCTCCGTCACTGGATGGAGCGATCACGTGGTAAACGGCCGCTATCAGCGGCAACTTACCACGATCTGTGATGCGCCGGGTCCTCTGCGGGTGATGCGCCGGGTCCCAGGGGGTGCGCGGCAGCGGGATTCTAGGAGGACGTCAATGTACGCCCTCCCAGAGTTAACGAACTGCCCTGTAGACGTATTTTGTCTATGGGCGGGTCGTTAAGTGGTTAAAAAAGCCCAGTGATGTAATCCATTCTCAACCCGGGATACGGAAAAACACGCCGCCACAGTCTGATTCCATCTCCATGGGAGGTGTCTGCCGAATGACGCTACACCCACCGTGACAGCTCTTAAATAGCTAAGGGCGAGGCCACCCGTGATGTGCGCAAGTGACTCTGCCCCCCTCTGATGCAACAGGGATTTACGGAAGATATTGTGGTCCACTTTCGAGCACCAGCAAGTGGTATAAATAAAGCAGGACTGGAGCAAAAGATTGCTCCTGGCCTGGGACTCAGGAGGCCAAAACCAGAGAGAGCTACTAATGTGAAGTTTAGATGTTAAAGAAAGAAAAAGTTTGCATTATCTTTGTTTTGTGGGTGACAGAGAGAAGCCCTTCACCTGTGAGTTAGAAACCTGAAAAGTTTAGTTAGTGCCTGGGTGGCAAGGGTTTATATAGCGTGTATATACACACACACGTTTTCTTCCAATCCAGGCTAGACTGAGGTCACTTGGTCTTTTCACAGGATTTTGGGAAGCTGAGGATTCTTGTAAGAAGGCCAAGTGACACCACTCTCACTTAGGTTAGTGTGCTAAAGGCCAGGGTTTTTAAGCACAATAAGCCTGGGTTCACACTTGTATGGTACAGAACACGTGCAATTCTTTGCTCAATTTGCACCACACCAAAGGACTTTCCCAATGGTGTCTGTGGTTTTTTTTAACAATTGTTACACTTTCTTTGTGAAATGGTAGAGGTACAATGTACCCCATTACCAATTCACATAAGGGGGGGCAAGATCTGGGGGCCCCCTTTGTTAAAGGGGTCTTTCAGATTCCGCTAAGCCCCCTGCCCACAGACCCCCACAACCACCGGGCAAGGGTTGTGAGGATGAGGCCCTTGTCCCTATCAACATGGGGACATGGTGCTTTGAGGGGTCACAGACCTGGGGGGGTGTATAGTATGCCTGTGAAGTAGCGCTTGTTTCACGTGCTTAGAACTGTCCCTGCACAAAATGTCATTTCTCAAGGAAAAAAGTCATTTAAAATCACTCACGACTATATTGAAATGTCGGCTCCCGGGAATACAGAGAAAAGTCATTCATAAAAAAAAATGCGTGGGGGTCCCCCCAAATTTAATTGCCAGGCCCTTCAGGTCTGGTATGGATTTTAGGGGAACGCCACCCCAAATAAAAAAAATGGCGTGGAGTTCCCCCCAAAAATCCACACCAGACCCTTTATCCGAGCATGCAACCTGGCAGGCTGCAGGAAAAGAGGGGGGGATGAGAGAGCGCCCCCCCCCGCTCCTGAACCGTACCAGGCCACATGCCCTCAACTAAAAGAAGCAGTTTTTTTTGTTGATCGACACGACTGGCTACTGTGGTTATCACATGATCAGCAACAGTGCTGATTAATTCATATTAGTTTTACTGACAGCATAAACCTAAAACAATAAGATGTAGATTAACCACTTGCAGACCGCCCACTGTACATATACTGCTGCAGTATGTGATCTGACACTTCTGGGTCTGTGGGGTGCGCTATGCTGGCGAGCTGCTCCTGCTGTGATCACACACAGTGGGTACCGCAGATTCAATGTCCGCTGGCACCCGCCGATGACACAAGACACAGACAGACTGACAATCTGCTTATGTATACACGGCAGATTGCTGTTCTGTCAGAAGGGAAGGCATTGATTCTGTGTTTCTGCAAGGCAGAAACATGGATCTTTGCCTTCCTGTAGTTAACCCCTTAATCGCCCCTGATGTTAACTCCTTCCCAGCCAGTGTCATTGTGACAGTGCATATTTTTTTAGCACCAATCACTGTATTATGCCGGGTACACACGGGCAAACATGTACGATGAAACCGGTCCGTCGGACGGTTTTCACCGTACATGTCTGCCCGGGGACTTCTGTACGATGGCTGTACTAACCATCGTACAGAAGTCCGCGCGTAAACAATACGCGGGGTGTGTCCGCGCCGTCGCCGCGACTACGTGGGCGGGCCTGCCTTTTAAATGCTTCCACGCATGCGTCGAAGTCATTCGACGCATGCGAGGGACGGCGGGCGCTCGGACATGTACGGTAGGTCTGTACAGATGACCATACATGTCCGAGCGGGCAGGATTCCAGCGGACGGTTTTAAAACAAGTCCAGGAATATTTGCCCGCTGGGAAAAGGCCCGGCGGGCAAATGTTTGCTGGAATTCTGCCCGCTCGCGCCTACACACGACCGAACATGTATGCTGAAACTGGCCCGCGGACCAGTTTCAGCATACATGTTTGGTCGTGTGTATGGGGCCTTAGTGTCACTGGTCCCCAAAAAGTGTCAAAAGTGTCAGTAAGGTGTCCGATTTGCCGCCACCATTTGTCCCACTATAAGTAGCTGATCGCCGCCATTGCTAGTACAAAAATAAATAAATAAAAATATCTATAGTTTGTAGGCACTATGGCCCATATTCACATACATTGGCGCATATTTATGCCGCCGTATCGTATCGGATATACGCTACGCCGACCCAGCGCGGCGAGCACAGTATTCACAAAGCACTTGCTCCCAAATCTACGCTGGGTTCCCTCGGCGTTAGCTGGCGTAGGTGGAAGTGGGCGTGAGCCATGCTAATGAGGCGTGACCCCATGTAAATGATGGACCGAGCGTCATAAAGATACAAATAACGTACGGCGCATGCGCCATCCTGTGGACGCATCCCAGTGCGCATGCTCAGAATCACGTCGAAACAACTGCCTAAGTTACGTTGAATCACTGCCTACGACTTGAACGTAACCTACGACTAGCCCTATTCACGTACTACGTAAACAACGTATAATACGACGGCTGTGTTCCCTGGTCCATACCTTTACATGAGATGCGCCTCATAGATGGGGAATAACTTTACGTCGGACGTGAATCTTACGCAAACCGCGTATATAATGCGCCGGGCGCAACTATGTTAGTGAATCAACGTATCTCCCTCATTTGAATATTTACAATGGGGCGTCCAGCGTAACTATGCGCCCACCATACGCTGTTGTAGGCAAGTTGCGTGTGTCGGAAGAAGCCTATTTTCAGGCGTATCTAGCTTTCAGAGTCCGGCGCATATATACGACGGCGCATATGTGCACTTACGCGCCGTATCTCGAGATACGTCGGCGTAAGTGCTTTGTGAATCCGGGCCAATAACTTTTGCGCAAACCAATCAATATACGCGTATTTTTTTTATCCTTACCAAAAATATGTAGAAGAATACATATTGGCCTAAATTGATGAAGAAATGTGATATATTATATTTTTTTATTGGATATGTTTTATAGCAGAAAAAATATGTTATTTTATTTCTTCAATATTGACGGTCTTGTTTATAGCGCTAAAAAAAGGCAGAGGTGATCAACTACTACCAAAAGAAAGCTCTATTTATGGGAAAAATGGGCAAACTTTTTTTGGGGTAGAGTGTCACGCGATTTTCAGTTAAAGTAGTGCAATGTTGTATCACAAAAAATGGCCTGGTCATGAAGGGGGTAAAACCTTCTGGAGGTCAAGTGGTTAACTCTCTCCCTAACGATGAACTGTGCTTGAAAACAATAATCTTCAGGTTGCAGGCATGCAGGTGTTGGAGAAAACACTGCACTAAAAATGCGCTATACTTTAACTTTAAGAGGATCAAGGCTTTCATCATAACTCCTAGTTATGCATAGATAGCTTCATTCGCTAGGCACACTAATATTTTGCCATACTGCTCACAGTAATGATTTAACTTAGATTTTCACTCTGTCTCAAATCATACATCATTAGTATTACTTCATTCACTCTAGAATGCATTGTAATATGACCAGAATGAACAAAAAACGGTTGAAAATAGATGTATTATCAGCAGGAGAGGTCAGTATGGAAGCTAGAAATGGCCTGCTACCTTTATAATTGACATCTAATGTAATTTAAAACCTATTCCAACATGCTACAAATGTTCATATTTTATGTCACACAGATCTCTGTTTTTCCATCTTTTTATAGAAAGGCACATTATCTGACCATATGCATTGGATAACTGAAGAATCCCAGATGGCATGGTAATAAATGAAGCTTTTACAGCAGATGTAATAGGAAACTCAACCAAGTGTTCATTGTTAAAGTAACTGATCAACATTTTTGTCATCTATATAATTCTATTATATAAATTATATATACTATAAACTATTATTTCCTTTCATTTAAAATTTAAAAGTATGGCCTGTACGTGTTAAAATGTTGCCCATTTAGTAGTAAACCAATTCCTATATACTACAATATATAAAACCTCTGAATTTTTAATTCTGTATTTTACAAAACAGTCTCTAGTGCAGTGGTGGTCAACTTTTTTGATATGGGGTCCTCTAGTGTGGCCCCCAACATTGCCAAAGAACCACACATATAATTCAGTGAATATTCATTATGAGGGACAGCAGACACACAACAAGATATAATCAAAGACTGTGGACATGATGCACGAGATTGTCAGGCCTCGTACACACGACAGAGATTCTCGGCAGAATTCGCCGAGAAACTCGGTCAAAACCCGGATTCTGCCGAGAATCTCTGTCGTCTGTACAGTTTTGGCTCGATGGAGCCGCCGAGGAGCTCGACGAGAAAATAGAGAACATGTTCTCTATTTTCTCGTTGGCCGCGTTGTTCTATAGGAGAAGGCGGCCCGCCGAGCTCTTCGGCGGCTTCATCCCAAAACGAGACGAGGAACTCGACGTGCCAAGCACGTCGAGTTTCTCTGTCGTGTGTACGAGGCCTCAGAGATTGTGGGCATGATACATGAGATGGTCAGAGACTTCAGACATTATACAAGGGATGGTCAGAGGCTGTGGACATCATACAAGAGATGGTCAGAGACTGTGGGCATGATACAAGAGATAGTCAGAGACTGTAGACATTATACAAGAGATGGTCAGAGACTGCAGACATTATACAAGAGATGGTCAGAGACTGCAGACATTATACAAGAGATGGTGAGAGGCTGTGGACATCATACAAGAGATGGTCAGAGACTGTGGGCATGATACAAGAGATAGTCAGAGACTGCAGACATGATACAAAAGATGGTCAGAGACTGAAGACATTATACAAGAGATGGTCAGAGGCTGTGGACATCATAAAAGAGATGGTCAGAGACTGCAGACATTCTACAAGAGATGGTCAAAGTCTGTACACATGATACAAGAGATGGTCAGAGACTGCAGACATGATGCTAGAGATGATCAGAGGCTGTGGACATGATGATACAAGAAATTGTCAGAGACTGTGGACATAGTACAGTGGTGGTAGGTGTTTTTTTTGGGGGGGGAGTAAACAACCGGTTCGCCGGTGGAGCAGCATTAGCACAACTGCCCTTACCACCCACCACCGCACGGCATGATGGCACCATTGGTTGTAGCATGGCCGAAACTACGGCTGACAATAATATAACAAGGTTTCTATGGCCTGTGAATGTCTTTATAGGCAGGTGACAGGTGCAGTGCATAAGCACTGAATTCAAGGAAACCCCCGATTTGCGGCGCAGCTTCCGCGTTCCATGGTGGAACTCATGCGGCGCCGGGCGATGACGTCATTGCGCGGTTGCCGCAATGTGTTCCAGCGTAGAACGCACTATGGAAGAGGACGGCGCGAGGAGCGCCTGTTACAGCTGGGCAGCTTAGTTTGTTAAATGAAGTTGAAGAATAACAGAATTAATAGCATAATAAAGAACAGATTATTTTGATTTTTTTTTATATATATTTTTAATATTCTGAAAAGATACTGCCAGTAATAGCTCTTCCTTTTGCAGGCTAGCAACACTCATCATTGGCTCTTTACCGGTATCGTGATGCACTGTGTCCCAGGGACAAAGCGCACCACTAATCACCAAGTGTACCTGCAGGTGGGCAAGCACAGCATGAGTGGGTAGAGCCGCCGCTCGCCGTTCATCAGTTTTAGCCCTTCTTTCTTCTATTTTCATCTGGTGATCTAGCCAGTAAGTCTGTTGTTTTTCAAAAGAACAAGCTCTCCAGTAGAATGTATCATTTACAGAAATAGGGCAAACCATTTACCCCCAGCAAGGGTACTTACAATAATCAGCTTTTATTTATTTATGTAAAACCTTTCAAGGGAAAAAAAAAAACAGTTTGCTTTAACTGCTTGTAAAGTATTAGCTGGAGTGCATTTTTGTTTTTGGGTTACAATTTAAGATGGCCATTGGAATCTCGCTAAGAACGGCAATGTTTTAATGGGTTACTGCATCATTACCTGTGCTTGCAAGATGCAAAGCACATTTGTTTACGTTGTACATGTTAGTAGCTTTGGTGAATGCTAATCTGTAGTTCCCAGGGAGTCGAAAAGAGTGAGTATTGCCTCAATTAGGCTAATGATACAGCCAGTTAAATTGTGCCAACATCCCAGTTAGTATGTAAATTGTATGACCCAATAGTCTAGAGAGCCAAGGCTGCTTGAGGCCCAGGCAATTCTATAAACATAGGTCAAAAAAAAGGGGGGGGAGGGGACTTTCACGGCACTGATAGGAACCAGGTAGGTGTAAAAAACAATATTTATTTACATAGAACAGTTACAGGTTAAAAACATTTGGGGACAGACCCCACAAATCAAGATTGGGTATACAACCAACTATGACAGATAGGTGGAGCCAAAGGCCTCGACCGGTTTCGCGGCGATGCCGCTTCTTCAGGAGGATTCTAAAAGATAGTAGTGACATAAAATAAACAACAAGCACAGCATATATATGTATACATCTACCTGGTTCCTATCAGTGCCGTGAAAGTCCCCTCCCCCCCCCCTTTTTTTTGACCTATGTTTATAGAATTGCCTGGGCTTCAAGCAGCCTTGGCTCTCTAGACTATTGGGTCATACAATTTACAACATTCCCAGGGAGTTTGATGTCCATAGCAAAAAAAGCTATCTCCATTTTTTAGAATTGTGCATTTCATGTATATGCAAAGCTTTTTCTGGGAGTCGGTTGGGGTGGCATCATTTTGAGGTGGAATCAGACATGTGCAATTTGTTTAGTTCTGAATTTGTTTTTTATTGAATTTTGACAAATTCATTAATTCAGAAATATTCAAATTAACGAAAACCCTTTTAACGAATATTCCAAAATTCGTACATTCGTAATTTTGAAAATTCGTCAATTCGGAATTCGAATATCCGATTATTTAAAAATCTGAAATAATAACTAACTAATAATAACTTAACTATCACTAACTATTAAATTATAGGTATTGGAATTTCCTTTCAAATTTGGCTGTTAGTGAATTTATGATTTTTTGGATTTACGAATTTTCAAATTTACAAATTTACGAATTGCGATCATAACGAATCACCCAAAAAAGTGTAAAAAAAACAAATGAAACGAAAACTAACAAATTTTTCGGCAGTGCACATGTTAAGGTGGAATGCAGCAAGTACAGTTAAAGATACAATCATCCTTTAAATATTGCATTATTAAAACTTTATATTTTTACATATTTCAAACATGGTACTGATATTATTTTCATTTGTATAATTGTTTTAACTGCTTTTTTATCTGAATTGTACAATAATTGCAAAAAATGAATTTGAATTCTTTGCACTTACTTGTTATGATTGAGTGACAGCTGGATATACTGGTGCAATTAACAGAATTGAGTTTGCTTTGAAGGATCACAAGTACAGTAATCATCCTAAAGCAAAGCAAACTATTTGATAAATGTACACCTGCACGTTGTTATGCACCTCAGGAGGCTCTTTGAGATGGAAAACCTTAACTACAGCTAGAAAATCTGTTCATTAAATGCAGATGCCATTTAACAAATTTGCAATTGTCTTGTACTCTGCATTTCCAGCATTTTAAAACTCATGAATAAAAAGAGCACCATCACACAATAGCTAATTTAATTCATCTGGGATTTAAATGATTTTAGTGGAATGTGTTGAATAGAATTAACAGTTCTAGTTTGAAATATTTTATGGATTGAACTGTATGCTGCCCCTTACCAATACCAGTCAACCAACAGTCTTCTATCCTGGGGGATAGAAGCTCCTCTGCCAGCTTTTTTGAGGCTGCAGGGCACGTTCCTCCTAGCACATGCCTAGGTGGATTCAGAAAGACTTAGGCTGGCGTATCAGTAGATACGCCAGCTTAAGTCTGAATGTGCGCGGCGCTAATTTAAGCGTATTCTGGAAACCAGATACGCTTAAATTAGGCACGGATACGAGCGGCGTAAGTGTCTTACACCGTCGTATTCTAAAGTGTAATTTTTAGGCTGACCGCTAGGTGGCGCTTCCATTGCGGTCGGCGTAGAATATGTAAATCACTAGATACGCCTATTCACGAACGTACGCCCAGCCGACGCAGTACAGATACGCCGTTTACGTAACGCATTATCAGGCCTAAAGTTATTCCATCAAATAGCTGGAATAGTAATGTTAAGTATGGCCGTCGTTCCCGCGTCGAAATTTGAAAATTTTACGTTGTTTGCGTAAGTCGTCCGTGAATAGGGATTTACGTCATTTACGTCCACGTCAAAACCAATAGGACCGTGCGGCGTACTTAGCCACAATGCACACTGGGATATGTACACGGACGGCGCCGTTCCGAAAAAACGTCAATCACGTCAGGTCAACCCAAATTAACATAAAACACGCCCCTCAGCCTATTTTGAACTTAAACCCCCCTCTGCCCAGACCAATTTTCAGCTTTCAGCGCTAACGCACTTTGAATGACAATTGAGCGGTCATACTACACTGTACCCAAATGACATTTTTATAATTTTTTTCTTTTGGGGGTATTAAATCACTACGAAGTGACGAAACGCATCAGGGCATGGCTACAACGGCACAATAAGGAAGCGAGTTTGCGTTCCACAGCGAACCAGCTGGATCTGACCATCTATACCAGCTTCACAGTACTCGTGCGGCCCCTGGTGTGTAAAGGACGGCGGTGACAGCGGTAAACGTATTGCTTACTTTACATGTTCATTCATAAGTGTTATTCCTGTACGGGCATCATTAGTGGGAGTTCTTCCTGACATATTTGGGGGGTACTGGTCATAGGCTTATTACACTATTATCTGTGTGTTTTTTCCTTATTTCATGTACCTTCATTGAGATCAACCGTGACAGTGATTTGGAAGATTGTGGATGGTGTGTTCTAAAAGGGAAAACAGCTGTCTTTTTTCCTGTCTGTGGTAAGCCTGCACCCTGGAGGGGGGAGTAATCCACTGTTTGGGTGAATCCTTTTGATTGGTGTAGGGTGCACTAACGCCTATTATAGGATCATCCAGCACATCACCCTTTATTCCTGTTTTAAGCTCTTTTGGAGCTGTCTTTTACTACTTTTAAGCGCTGTTTTATCATCTGAACTACAGTTCTTTTAATATTTGATACTTTGTTTTATGGTATTAAATCACTGCCAGGGTTTTTTTTTTTTTTTGCTAAAGAAAAAAACATGTCAAATTTTGAAAAAATAAATAAATTATGTTTTATAGTTTGTTATAACATTTTGCAAACAGGTATTTTTCTCCTTCATTGATATGCGCTGATGAGACTGCACTGATGGGCAGTGATAGGCTGCACTGGTGGGCACTGATGGGCACAGATAAGGCGTCACTGATGGGGACAGATAAGGCGTCAATGATGGGGACAGATAAGATGGCACTGATGGGCACAGATGAGGTGGTACTGATGGGCATAGATGAGGCGGTACTGATGGGCACAGATAAGGCGGCACTGATGGGTGGCACTGATGGGTGGTGCTGGTGGGCACTGGAAGGTGGCACTGTTGTGCACTGCTAGGTGGCACAAATGAGAAGGCGGCTGCTCTCCCTGTTTGGGACCGATGTCCCTCTATCAGCCGCCGGTGATCAGCTTTTTTTTCTCCTCACGCTATCATAGTGTCCGATGTGTCCGCCATAATGTCTCAGTCACGATACAAAATTGCTGATTACTAATAAAAAAAAAATGAATAATAAAAATGCCATAAAATGATCCCCTATTTTGTAGATGCTATAACTTTTGCGCAAACCAATTAATTTACGCCTATTGCATTTTTTTTTACCAGAAATATGTAGAAGAATACATATCAGTCTAAACTGAGAAATAAATTCGTGTTTTTTTTATATTTTTTGGGGATATTTATTATAGCAAAAAACAAAAATATTGTTTTTTTTCAAAATTGTCGCTTTTTGTTTGTTTATAGCCCAAAAAATAAAAACTGCAGAGGTGATCAAATACCACCAAAAGAAAGCTCTATTTGTGGGAAAAAATGTTTTTGGGTACTACGTCGCACAACCGCGTAATTGTCAGTTAAAGCGGCACAGTGCCGAATCGCAAAAAGTGCTCTGGTCTGGAAGGGGGTAAATTCTTCTGGGGGTTGAAGTGGTTAACTAAATCCAACTTACTGAAACCTCTAAAGGTTCTATATCCCAATGCTATGCTATATTACTGACAGAATTTCTCAAGGGCTACCCTTTGAAAGTAATGGCGCAGTAGGAAAAGAGCATAAGCCCCATGACGGGGGTCAATGGGAAGAGGCTCTCCAATCTGTCTTAGCTCCCTTAACCACTTGCTTACTGGGCACATATACCCCCCTCCTGCCCAGGTGAAATTTCAGCTTTCGGCACTGCATCGCTTTAACTAACAATTGCGCGGTCGTGCGACGTGGCTCCCAAACAAAATTGACGTCCTTTTTTCCCCACAAGTAGAGCTTTCTTTTGGTGGTATTTAATCGCCTGTGCGGTTTTTATTTTTTGCGCTATAAACAAAAAAGTGAGACAATTTTGAAAAAAATACAATATTTTTTACTTCTTGCTATAATAAATATCCCAATTTAAAAAAAAAATAACATTTTTTTTTCTCAGTTTAGGCCGATACGTATTCTTCTACATATTTTTGGTAAACAAAAAAAAAAAAATCGCAATAAGCGACTGGTTTGCGCAAAAGTTATAGCGCTTACAAAATAGGGGACAGAATTATTTAATTATTTTTTTTACTAGAAATGGCGGCGATCTGCGATTTTTAATGGACTGCGACGTTATGGCGGACACATCGGACACATTTTTGGCGCCATTCACATTTATACTGCGATCAGTGCTATAAATATGCACTAATTACAGTATAAATGTGACTGGCATTGAAGGGGTTAACACTAGGGGGTGAGGAAGGGGTTAAATGTATCCCTGCTTAGTGTTCTAACTGTAGGTGGAGGGGGGGTGACTGGGGGGGTGACCGATCTATGTCTCTATGTACAAGAGACACAGATCGGTCTCCTCTCCAGAGACAGCACCGCTGTCTCTGTGTAAAACGGCAATGAGAGATGATCTCATATGTTTACATATGAGATCCTCTCTCATTGGCCGCACAGATCGCCTCGCGAACGGCCACTCTGATTGGCCGTTCGCGGCGATCTGTAATTGGCTGTGTCCGAGGGACACGGCCAACACAGATTTTCCCCGCAGCGCGCTCTGGAGCGCGCGCGGGGAACGCCCAAAGGGGCGGCCGTCAATTGACGGCGGTTTGGCTTTTGGGATCCGCACTGTAGCCGTCTATTGACGGCAGGCGGATCCCAAGTGGTTAATGTCTCTCAAAAACTCTCACAACTGTATATTCTATTGCACATTCATTATACTCTACTATGGCTATATAGGATGAGGATTCTGGCAGATCCAGAGGGATTTGTAGATACTCCGATAACCTTCCAACATATGATAAAACCTGTGGCGTAGCATAATTTTCTTAATAAAATGATGGTATGTTTTGCACAAGAAACTGTACATGGGAAATATTGGGGAAATTTTTTTTATAGTAACATCTGCTAGAACTAATTGTAAATTATTTAATTGTTTTACTGCTCTGCTCTGCAAATGGAGCCCACACATTTCTGTAAATATTTTATGTTATCACATACATTTAGATGAAAATGTTGAAAGCTTATTTTTTTCTTTTTAGCATTGGAAACTCATTCCCATACAGCTAGAGTGTTAACCTAATTCTTTTATACCACGAAATCCTTGTAAATCTTATGTAATATCAGTCTCACACAAAATAATTAAATATTAATTGACTTTTTATCATATGTTTTGCACCCATTTTACAATGCTCTACCTTGTGTATCATAATACAAACAGACTGTAAAAATATAAACCACATATTGACTATCTGTGGGTGCACAGCATTAAAAAAAACAGCACAAACATCACAATCCTTTTGTTACAGGACCCAGAATGTATGTACTCTCTGGTAGGTCCTCTGCACTTTTCAAGTCTGGATCTTCCAATACCCAAGAAATCAAGTACTCATATGAGTTATGAATAATGCTGTGTATGTAAGTGAGCAATATCAGGTATGGCACATATGCTGGCAGGTATTCCTCATATTATGTGCTTTATATATATCCTGTCATATGTATACAAGCCTGACCCCACCCCCTAATTATCTGGGGGGGTGGAGTCCTTATTACTGGACATGTGTATACATGTGCACTGAGATAAATTGCTGGTCATCCACTACTTTATTTAAAATGTCTTTATTTTAATTGTCATACATACAGAGAAATAAACAATTTCATTAATCCATCAATCATATGAGTTCCAACGAATCCATTCAAAATCCAATTAACAGCATTACTCCTATCTTAAATACATCCACAGAAAAAACAATAACTATTTATTTGGGATAGTCCTCATTCTGTCTCCCGTTGGACCTGCTTCTCTTGTATGCCCTGACAAGATACTTTACTAAGAAGAAAAACACTGATAGGGGAGGGGGAGTCGGAGTTGAAGGGGAAATGTACCGAGGTAAAGGTGAGTTTACTATACCATCATCCAGGGAAGTGAGGGCACCCCTAATGCCCCCCACTCCTCTCTTTTTCAAATACTTTCAGGAGCAAAGAGGGAACTCCCTTCTTCTAAAAAATGTAATGTATTCCATTGGCCCCAAGTTTCTATCGGCTCGATTTTGAGCCAATAATAACAAATCCTTCCTTTTAACCTCTTCAATTCGTGTGACCCATGTAAGAATTGTGGGGGGCTCGTATCTCTCAATTTATGTACTATCCGCCGTATCTCCCTCCAGAAGTACTCTAGTTTTGGGCAGGTCATCCACTACTTTAGATCTAATGAAGAGGGTTCGCCCATGAAACGCATCAGCCATCACGGACGCCACCTGGTCTTCCCACACTATTGCTAGACTACAGCAGACCAGAAGGCGATCAGTCCAACTTGCTATGATATGCGTACATATGTTATGCGTTTGTGAGTATAAAATTGTTGTTTTTATTTTGAAATAAAATGTATTGTGGTAATGCGCTAGGTCGGTGCGCCCTTCTCCTTCAAGCAGGTCACCTGGGGGATCCAATGGGAATCTTTCTGTTACCATTGCGGTGAGTCATTGAGTATGTTTCTCAACCCCTGTGACTTAATTGTAAAATGTAGTTAAAATTTTGTTTTATACTTTCTCAGAAGGTGCCATCCTAATAGTACTTCATAAGGAGAGTGATGTCATGCAGAAGGCATCTCTGAATCACTAGTAAAGTAGTTTTTTTTACTGCTCACCATCGGCTCCCAATTTTGGAATTGTATTTAACATACCGTATTTATCAGCGTATACCGCGCACTATTTTGCCCTGAAAAATCGTGGGTGCGCGGTATACACTGATACCCGCTTTCCCGCACCAAATTTGAATACTGCACCGGCATATACCGAGCGCAATACACTCGTGTATCTTCGGGCAGTCTTGGCGCCTCTCGCGCTGATGTCCTGAGCGTACAGGACGTCAGCGCGAGAGTTGCCGAGCCTGCCCGACGATACACGAGTGTACTGCGCTCGGTATATGTCGGCGCAGTATTCAAACTCGGCGCGGGAAACGAGCGGGGAGGACGCGAGGACGCCGCAGAAGGACGCCGGACCCGACGAAGAGGACACCCGAAGCCGCAGACGGACGCCGGACCCGACGAGGCCGCCGATGGACGCCGCGCAAGACACCAAAACTGTAAGTACAAAACATCTTTTTTCCACAGGAATTCGGGCAACTTAAGGGGTGCGCGCTATACGCGGGAGCGCGCTATACCCCGATAAATACGGTACCTGAACTAGAGCTATATGGCTCATTAAAGGTAACCCATGCTTTGCCCACGCATGCTCCCAAAAGCCAGAAGTTCTGGATATTAGTATATATTTCTAGAGACTGAAAAGAGCAGCAGGGCAGAAAGGTAAGGTGAGCAGCAGTTAAGTAAATTCTTTCTTTGCTCGGCATGGGTTAATTTAAAATATTTTAAGAAAGCTGCTAAAATCTTGTCAAATGCTTTGTCGTTACACTGTAGATTAACAATTCCAAAGTAACATAAAACAATGACAATATGTTTATGGCCTAAATAAGGTCCAGATTTTGACTGTATTTCTGTGGCTGGGTAGTTGGCAGCTTGAGCTCAGCATGTTTCCTGGGAGATTCTATCAAGACTTCCACAAACACAAGTTTGAGAAATGCCTTGAAAATGTAATTAAACCCCCGTACCCAATGTAGTAATACATTTCAGTTCACACTAATTATTTTCTTAATTTGAATTCTTTAAAACAGATCAGATACTACAGTATTAGCTTTTCAGACATTGAATGAGTAATAGAACCTGATGGTGAAACTGGCAAAGTCAACAGGAACAACACCTACAGCATCCTTGGTTCTCTTTTCTCAGCTCAGTGTTGTAATTATGCATTGTATGATGTGTGTGGGATTACTAAGTGGGAGCAATGATGTTTTTTTTTATAACTAACTTAATAGCAAGTTTAAAAGCAACTGAAAAAAGGCTTTGGCCTTTAAAACAATATCTTCTTTTGAGATGTCTCACTGAGCATGGATTCAAGTTGAAGTTACCAGTACCAGTGCTACTTATGCATTAATTTTCCACTTTACAGCTTTCTGCAAACTTTCTAAAAGTTTCTTCAGTCTACAGAACTGCACTGAGGTCAATAGAATGTAAGAAAGTGCATACGACAGGGCAGATGACAGGGTCCAACATGGCACTGTACAGTGGGTCAACATTGTGGTGTAGAGGGGTCATCAGGGCAGTATACAGGTGATGGCAGGTCAGAGAAAAAGCAGAAGCAATGCATTGTCCAGGGGTCAGTAGGGTAGGGAATAGGGGGTCAGCAGGGCTGAGGACAGGGGTCAGTAGGGCAGAGGACAGGGGTCAGCGAAGCAAAGAACAGTGGTCAGCATGGCAGTGTACAGGGGCTCAGCACGGCAGTGTACAGGGGGTCAGCAAGGAAGAGGACAGTAGTCAGTAGATTAATTCCCATGGGTCAGTATGGCAGAGGACAGGGGTCATTAGGGCAGTGACAAGTAAAACGATTGAGCCATGAACTCTGTAGTCCATATAGCGATTTTAATGGTTGGTTACATGAAATGACAAGCAAAACAACTAAGGCTGTTTCCGAAACGTTTCAGCGTTTTGCTTATCACTTCATGTAACCGACCATTAAAATCGATATATGGACTACAGAGTTGCTGGCTCAATCCTTTAACTTGTTTGTGCTGTGGAGTGTAAGGACACATTAAGCCTGATCACCTGAAAGAGGATCTTGCAAATTGCCATTGTGTGCACTGTCTCTCTTCAACCTTACCTCATTAGGGCAGTGCACAAGAGCCAGTAGGGCAGGAGACAGGAGTCATGATGATAGTGGTCAGCAGAGCAAAGAACAGGGGTCAGCAGTGCAGAGGACAGGGGTCAATAGGGCTGAGGACAGGGTGTCAGCAGGACAGGGGACAGTAGTCAGCTGAACAGAAGGCAGGGCTTAGCAGGGTGAAGAACAGGGGTCTGTAGGGCAGCAAACAGGGGTCAGTAGGGGGGTGAACAGGGGTCAGTAGGGCAGAGGACAGTGGTAAGTAGGGAAGTGTACAGGGGTAAGTAGGGCAGAGGACAGGGGTCAGTTGGATCATAGATTTCACCCATATGCCAAGCAGAGAATTCATGTTGACATGTTGCTGATCACTGCCAGCCCTTCTCTCTCATCCATCCCATATGATGTCACATACAAGCACCTGGAATGGACAGGATAGGAGGGCTGGCAGGGATAAATGCAGTACACTTACTGTATGCATGTCATTTCTCTGCTCTGCAGGTAGGGTAGAAACACTTAAGACAGAGGGTCAACAAGGCAGGGATGCGAGCTACACGTCATCTGCCCATGATTGACAGGTAGATTGTGATAGATTATTTTACTGACCCGCAGTTTAGACAGTACATTTGCCATCTCCACCAGGGCAATCTGTAGTATATGTGCGAGAAATGCCAGTAAAGGGGAACACATAAGCAACTCAGAATGCACAGCAAAAAAATAAAAAATAAAATAAACAACTGGATTATTGGATTATTCTATAAAAATAACAAACATGTTATACTTACCTGCTCTGTGCAGTGGTTTTACACAGAGCAGCCTCGATCCTCCTCTCCTCGGTTCCCTCGTTGGCGCTCTCAGGCCCCCCTCCCTCCTGTTGTGTGCCCCCACAGAAGGCAATTTGCTTGGGGGGCATCTGAGCAGAGCTGCATCTCCGTGTATCAATTCAGACACGGAGCCAGGGTTGTCCCCCCACCCCCTCTCTCTCCTCATTGGCTAACTGACTTTGATTGAAAGAAACGGGAACTAATGGCGCCGCTGCTGTGTCTCAGCCAATTAAGAGGGAGAGTTCCGGATGGCCGAGGCACCTGTGGACATCACTGGATCCAGAGGGGGCTCAGGTAAGTGTGATGGGATTCACTTTGGGTGGGGGGGCTCGTGGAACCCAGCTTACCTTAGAGAGGTCAAGGAACTCCTTGTCCACCTCCCCCGGCCCCTCTTATGTGTAAGAAACCCTATGTCTATTAGGGGCACAGGGTGACTGAGAACCCCAGTTGGGTCTGCACTAATCAGACTCCCAGTACAACCACACCGTACTCAGTATTTTGTTTTACCACTGTTATCCGGGGTTCTATATGTGGGGTTTGTGTTGAAAGAATGAAGGGGCTCATTCACTTGGGACATTAATATTTATGAACAATCTCCCTCAAGGAATATATGAAGATAAATAATTCCACCTTTCAGACTGCTAGAATCTTGTAGGAGTGTCTAATAGACCATTGCCAGATAGTTTGAGAACAATCCCATTGTTCTATTGTTTCTGTCTGCCTTGGGAGTAAACGATTATGGGATGTATATGCTTAGGTGGATTAGCTTAAAGGAGTTGTAAAAGAAAAACATTGTTTTGCCTAAAATTAATGTCTGCAGGGTAGACAGACAGAATAGTGTAAGGATTCTGTTAAAAAACTAGTAAATACCTATTAAATTCCTTCATCTATATCACCTCCGGCATTCTAGTTTCTGTTCTCTCATTCACTTCCTGGTTTGCATCGCTCGTTCATGTAAGAACTACATTTCCCAGTATGCATTGCGGCACGCCCAGTAATTCACACCTCCTTGAAGTCTCTAACACGTAGAGAGCGTCCTGCCGCACAGATGTAGTTCCCAGGAGGGGGTGAGCATGTTACTGACCACCGCAGTAAAGCCTTCCATCACGGTGGTCAGTAAAATCAGACAAGCAGGAAGTGAACAGAACAGAGAAGAAATAGAGCAACTTCTGAGCAAAAACTAACAACGAGGAAGTGAAAAGAGGAATATCTGCAGGTAAAGGATGCCTATTATGAATTTTTTTTTTTCCTTTACAACCCCTTTAAGGATTATTGAAACCACTGTCAGCTATTAGCTGCTAGAGGGGGGGATTTCTCCTGTAGTCCTTTATAAATTAAGGGCTGTCTACTGTTAAAAAGTTTGAATGTGCCTGTGTGTCTCTTGTTACTGAATGTAGTTTTACCCCGCCCCGTTATTATGCAAATAAGGGGGGATTGTCCACTGAGTGTATATCTCTTTGTACCTGTGTTTTGAATAAACATTCTTATGTTTCTTACCACCCCACACTGAGCTACGACTAGTGACTGGGTGGGCTAAGGGATCGTGGATCATGCTGGTACTGGACAAGGGCAGCTTATACGGCGGACACACAGTAAGTACTAGGGGGGTCTGGGGGGCTGCTGCACACAGAAGGCTTTGTATCTTAAGGCATAGAATGCCTTAAGATTAAAAAAAAAAAATTCTGCCTTTATAAGCACTTTAACTTTTCATACCAGTTAAATATTAAATATCATTGAAATAAGGGGGGAACTAATGCGCAAACCAACCTAACCAAGAATAAATATAGAATAAATAAATAAATATGCAGCAGCCACCACTAATAGTGCTCACACACTGACAGTAAATGATAAAATGGGGGATGTGGTGGCGCTTGCAACAAAAATCACTAAAATAATGTATATAATAAATATAATAGATACAACAAAATAGACTCCGCCTCCTGGTATTGATTAAAAGTGTATCACTCTAAACCGGAATACCATCCAACAAAAATAACCATAAAGTGGAGGATAATGAGAGTGAAAAATAATGAAATATATGTGACCAATGTGCCAGTAACAGCACAATAGTCTAAATAAAGTAGCAAACTTCAAACTGTGCATACAACATATCCTTCAAATATAATTAAGATAGTCCAAACAGTGCTTCATCCATAAATCGTGCAATGTGCAACTATGCAAATAAATAAATAAATATCCAATGATCAACTGTCCACAAAATGATGCAAATAAATAAATAAATGTGAATAAATCCGATGATAAAAAACAAACCAAAAAATGCAAAAAGTGAAAAAAATATATATATACATATATAAAGTCCACACAAGAATCCCTGTGTAAAGAAGGTCCCAATAAGACTATAAAATAGGAATCAATATCCAGTGCACAAATCGTGCAAAAGTGAAAAATAAAAATCCAGTGGCTAATAGATAAAATGAATTTATAAAGTGCATCTGTGCTCAGGTTTGCTGTGACATGCAGAGTATTTGTGATTGCAGTCAGCCCGATTCTCCACGGTGACCAGGAATATAAGTGCTAACCCCTTACCTCAAGGAGGCTAAAAAATAGCCTATAGGAATAGTTTCCCAATGATATCTCCCACAATCAACCGATCGATCCACTCCAATGTATTCACAGGCTCAGCGCGATGATTCTCAAAATAAAGCACAGGAATGCCTCCATAGTGTATGATTACAAACAATATTTTAATGAAAAAAAGTAGTAACTTACAAGCAGTGCTGTAAGAACAGCATGTACAACGGCGTGTGTGTAGTCCTGTGTCTCCCGCTCTGCGGCCGCAAGCGGGTGACGTCACCAACAGCCCTCCAACGTCCTCACGCGTATCGCAACAGCCAACGTTGCTTAATCATAGGATGGAGGGCGGCTGGTACGTGGGTGACATTTATAGTAGTTTGTTAATAAGTGCATACGAGAAAACGGCCAGCGAAACATTACAATGACATAACTGCAATGTCGCCTGGACGATCTCGCATTAAAAACAACAATCCATTATTAAAACGTTGAAAATGTAATAATGAATGTAATAATAAAATATAATACCCCCTCTGGTGGCTGACGGAGGATATGCATATTGGCAAGTAATAGGAAATAACAATAGCAAATAATGAGGGTACGCCACTACCCCCTGCTGGACATAAAAATAATATCACAAATATATAAATACATAAACTCAGTGAGACCAGACCCTGGAAATGGGCAAATAATTGATCCAGGTTTTGTGACAGACCATTCAAGGAAAAAACCTTACCAAATATAACAACATGCCCAGTTTTTGGCAGAGGATCCCAGAGGAAACGATGATAATTTATAATCCATAATGATCAATATATAAATATGAATCACTAATAATTGTTAAAAGAACCGCAACAAGTAATTAAAATCCACAAATGGCAAGTAATAGATTAAAATCATATGTTAAATGTTAAAAAAGGGGAGTGAAGGGATAAAATCTTAAAAATTTGAAATAAAACAATTAAGATCAAATTCCACATTGTGCCCATGTGGCTTTAAGGTGCACAATTCGTGTATCCAGCGGGATTCTGCCTGGCTAATTTTCTGCACTTTATTATCCCCTCTCCAATGGGGTTTGTACTTTTCTATACCCCACACCATTAATGAGGAAGGATCTTTATTGTGGTATTGATCATAGTGGCGAGACAGACTATGCTTAGGGAACCCGTTTAGTATATTCTGCGTATGCTCACGTAGTCTTTTCCATAATTTTCTCTTGGTTCTACCAACATATTGAATCTTACATGGACATTCCAGAAGGTAGACTACCCCTTCAGTCTCACATGAAATAAAATCCTTAATTTTATACTCCTTCCCTGTGAAGCACGATTTAAAAACCTCTTTCTTCTTCTTACTCTCCTTAGTATGTTTACAAGTAAAACATCTTTTACAGGGATAGTAGCCTTTCTCATTAAAAAATGAAAAACTTTTCTTCTCTGGGGGATCAAGAACATTTTTGGCAATCATGTCCCGTAAAGTAGGGGCCCTCCTATATGTAAATAATGGCTTTTCTGGTAGTATTGGTGCCAGATGGCGATCTGCCCTCACAATGTGCCAATATTTCTTACAGATCGCCTCTATCTGCTTGTGCTGCACGTTATAGTCCAATATTAGGGGTACTCCCCCCATATAGGAGTTTTTTCTTGTAGAGTCCTGGATCAGTGTATTTCTATCAAGGGTAGCCACATCTTGTATTTTTTTCTCAATAAAATCAGATTTGTAACCCTTTTCCATAAATCTCTTGCCAATGAAATCTGCCTGTTTCAAGAATACTTCGGTTTTAGTGCAATTTCTCCTTAATCTCAATAACTGACCCTTTGGTATATTGTCTAACCAGGGTGTGTGGTGACAACTATCCAAAGGCAAGTAACTGTTTCTATCCACAGTTTTAAAGTGCGTTTGTGTTACCAATTTTGTTCCTTCTTTGGTAATTTCCAGATCAAGAAAATGAATTTTTTCATCGCTAATCTCCCAGGTCAGTTTAATATTCTTTTCATTTGTGTTCAAATAAAAACCAATAAGACTCTCCCTATCTCCTGCCCAAATAATTAAAATATCATCAATAAAACGTCTGTATAAAATTAACTGTTGCGGTTTTCTGTTATATAAAACATCTGCTTCCCATTTGGCCATATATAAATTGGCAACACTTGGTGCATACTTCGCGCCCATCGCAATACCGCAGATTTGCTTGAAATAGTCGTTTCCGTACCAGAAATAATTGTGATCCAGACTGTAGTCTAGACAATTGCAAATAAAATTCTTCTGTGCGGTTTTAAGATCACTTAGACCATTCAGTGCCCACTCCGTGGCTTGTATTGCTTCCTTATGGTTAATAATTGTATACAATGAAGATACATCAGATGTTGCCATATAAATAGAATTCCCATCAAGTGAAATCGTATCCAATAACTGGATAAGATGTTTTGTGTCTCTGAGGTACGATTCCGTCTTTTTCACTAGGGGTTGCAAAAACCAGTCTATGTATTCACCTATTTTGGCCCCTACAGAGTTAATCCCATTCACGATGGGCCTTCCTGGGGGATCTTCTCTTGATTTGTGTATTTTAGGGAGCGTATAAAGAACTGGAATTTTGCATCCCAGTGGTTGAAGATATTGAGCTTCTTTTTTATTCAATAAGCCTTTTTCAGTTCCTCTTTTTATAAGGCTTGCTAAATCGTCTTTATACCGGACTATAGGATTTCCCGGTAGTCTCAAATACGTTGTATTGTCACTCAGTTGTCGTTCAATCTCTTTCTTATAGGCCTCTTTGGACTGAATGACAATAGCACCCCCCTTATCAGCTTGCCTTACAACCACGTCCTTTCTTTCTTCCAATTTTCTTATACCATTCTTGATGTCTCCTGGATCCGAGATTTTCTTAATTTTCAAATCCTGTAGATCTTTTAATACCATCCGTCTGAACGCTTCAATATGTCCATCATTGCTAATGGGTGGGTTGAATTCCGATTTGTTTCTAAGGTTACTAAACACCACATCTGTGGCTTCCGTGAGATTTCTTGTTACACCCTCTCCTGGTTTGTTCAGCATATATTTCTTAATATGAAGGCTTCTCGCAAATTTGTTAATATCCACATAGGCATCGAATTTATTAAAGTTTTTCTTTGGGGCATATTTGAGGCCCTTATCCAGTACTTTTATTTCTTCCTTAGTGAGTTCTACTCCACTAATATTGACAATCCCTTCTCCTATCAATCTCTTCTTTTTCTGCTTCTTTGCTCCCGCTCTGCATCCTCTCTTTGGTTTCCGTGTCCTCCAGACTGATTTTCTTGGGTCCTTCCTGGTGTTCTCCTCGTTTTCTCTTCCCTGTCCCGATTCCTCTGAACATTCTGATTCCTGTGATCTTCTTTCCTCATATTTCCTGGTCTGGTTTCTGGACTCCAATTCCGTGCTCTCTGTACCCCATTCTCCTGGTGACGCCTGGGGGATTCTCGGCGTCTTTGCTCTAAAAAACGCCTTGGTGATGCGTTCCTATTCTCTCTTCCATACGAATAATGGCGATTGGGTGTTCTATTTTCATAATGCCTTGGTGTTGTACCTCCTCCTCCATCATCTCTTCTCAGGTGGTCATAATGGTTATACACTGGTACATTATATGAATTTTCATAGACCCTTCTCTCTTCCTGTTGGTAGTAATTTCCGTCCCGTCTTGGATTTTCATAATGATAGGCGTCCTGGTAAGTCTGATTTCTCCAAGGAGGTGTTCGTGATCTCCCCCTATTAGGCATATGTTGGAAGGGTCTAGGGGCATTATATGCATTCTGGTTTTGCCAGTTCTTTTTCCAAAAGGGTTTCCAGCTATTGTTATTCCCATTTTTTCTCGGTTTTTGATTTGGGGTATTGGCCCCTTGGTTTCTTTCCATTGTATTAGTATTCTGATTAGTTTCTTTATTACTATTATCATCAATTCTTATGTCCTGATCCGGAGAACTCCTATTTGAGGTCGTTCCTACTTCTTCTATTTTATTCTGCCACTTATACACCAGATCATCCTCATAGTCTTTCATGTCCCTCTGGTATTTTCTTTTTTTCCTAGCTGCTGTCTCCTTATCTTTTTGTTCCATGTCCCGTTGTAATTGTTTGGACAGAGCCAGAAATTCAGGAAGGTCTTTACTACCTTCCAAGTTAGTTTTTATTTCTGTCATACTACGATCAATGGCTCTGATTTTCCGTTGTTTCCTTTTAATCAATAGTTGTAGCAGTTCTAGACCTTTATCATTGAAAAACTGGAACCACTCATCAGTGGACTCCTTATCAGTTAAGCCATCATTGATGGGTACATCCCATCTTAATCTCCTTGGGATTAGTCTATCCTTGATGTACTTCTCATGGGTAGCAATATCCCACCAAGCATTTATTTTCTTTTCCATCAGATGGCCCATTTTCCTAAAGCTATTTTCAATATTTCCACCTGGGTTCTCCTCAGGTTTTTCAAAGATATTATCCATATCTAATTCCCTATTCTCCAAAAATTTAAATACCTCCATGGTATGCTGCACAAGTAGTATAGATCTAACAACAAGTATGAAATAAGGGGGGAACTAATGCGCAAACCAACCTAACCAAGAATAAATATAGAATAAATAAATAAATATGCAGCAGCCACCACTAATAGTGCTCACACACTGACAGTAAATGATAAAATGGGGGATGTGGTGGCGCTTGCAACAAAAATCACTAAAATAATGTATATAATAAATATAATAGATACAACAAAATAGACTCCGCCTCCTGGTATTGATTAAAAGTGTATCACTCTAAACCGGAATACCATCCAACAAAAATAACCATAAGGTGGAGGATAATGAGAGTGAAAAATAATGAAATATATGTGACCAATGTGCCAGTAACAGCACAATAGTCTAAATAAAGTAGCAAACTTCAAACTGTGCATACAACATATCCTTCAAATATAATTAAGATAGTCCAAACAGTGCTTCATCCATAAATCGTGCAATGTGCAACTATGCAAATAAATAAATAAATATCCAATGATCAACTGTCCACAAAATGATGCAAATAAATAAATAAATGTGAATAAATCCGATGATAAAAAACAAACCAAAAAATGCAAAAAGTGAAAAAAATATATATATACATATATAAAGTCCACACAAGAATCCCTGTGTAAAGAAGGTCCCAATAAGACTATAAAATAGGAATCAATATCCAGTGCACAAATCGTGCAAAAGTGAAAAATAAAAATCCAGTGGCTAATAGATAAAATGAATTTATAAAGTGCATCTGTGCTCAGGTTTGCTGTGACATGCAGAGTATTTGTGATTGCAGTCAGCCCGATTCTCCACGGTGACCAGGAATATAAGTGCTAACCCCTTACCTCAAGGAGGCTAAAAAATAGCCTATAGGAATAGTTTCCCAATGATATCTCCCACAATCAACCGATCGATCCACTCCAATGTATTCACAGGCTCAGCGCGATGATTCTCAAAATAAAGCACAGGAATGCCTCCATAGTGTATGATTACAAACAATATTTTAATGAAAAAAAGTAGTAACTTACAAGCAGTGCTGTAAGAACAGCATGTACAACGGCGTGTGTGTAGTCCTGTGTCTCCCGCTCTGCGGCCGCAAGCGGGTGACGTCACCAACAGCCCTCCAACGTCCTCACGCGTATCGCAACAGCCAACGTTGCTTAATCATAGGATGGAGGGCGGCTGGTACGTGGGTGACATTTATAGTAGTTTGTTAATAAGTGCATACGAGAAAACGGCCAGCGAAACATTACAATGACATAACTGCAATGTCGCCTGGACGATCTCGCATTAAAAACAACAATCCATTATTAAAACGTTGAAAATGTAATAATGAATGTAATAATAAAATATAATACCCCCTCTGGTGGCTGACGGAGGATATGCATATTGGCAAGTAATAGGAAATAACAATAGCAAATAATGAGGGTAAGCCACTACCCCCTGCTGGACATAAAAATAATATCACAAATATATAAATACATAAACTCAGGGAGACCAGACCCTGGAAATGGGCAAATAATTGATCCAGGTTTTGTGACAGACCATTCAAGGAAAAAACCTTACCAAATATAACAACATGCCCAGTTTTTGGCAGAGGATCCCAGAGGAAACGATGATAATTTATAATCCATAATGATCAATAGAGGAGAATAAATAGATAAATATGAATCACTAATAATTGTTAAAAGAACCGCAACAAGTAATTAAAATCCACAAATGGCAAGTAATAGATTAAAATCATATGTTAAATGTTAAAAAAGGGGAGTGAAGGGATAAAATCTTAAAAATTTGAAATAAAACAATTAAGATCAAATTCCACATTGTGCCCATGTGGCTTTAAGGTGCACAATTCGTGTATCCAGCGGGATTCTGCCTGGCTAATTTTCTGCACTTTATTATCCCCTCTCCAATGGGGTTTGTACTTTTCTATACCCCACACCATTAATGAGGAAGGATCTTTATTGTGGTATTGATCATAGTGGCGAGACAGACTATGCTTAGGGAACCCGTTTAGTATATTCTGCGTATGCTCACGTAGTCTTTTCCATAATTTTCTCTTGGTTCTACCAACATATTGAATCTTACATGGACATTCCAGAAGGTAGACTACCCCTTCAGTCTCACATGAAATAAAATCCTTAATTTTATACTCCTTCCCTGTGAAGCACGATTTAAAAACCTCTTTCTTCTTCTTACTCTCCTTAGTATGTTTACAAGTAAAACATCTTTTACAGCAGCTAGGAAAAAAAGAAAATACCAGAGGGACATGAAAGACTATGAGGATGATCTGGTGTATAAGTGGCAGAATAAAATAGAAGAAGTAGGAACGACCTCAAATAGGAGTTCTCCGGATCAGGACATAAGAATTGATGATAATAGTAATAAAGAAACTAATCAGAATACTAATACAATGGAAAGAAACCAAGGGGCCAATACCCCAAATCAAAAACCGAGAAAAAATGGGAATAACAATAGCTGGAAACCCTTTTGGAAAAAGAACTGGCAAAACCAGAATGCATATAATGCCCCTAGACCCTTCCAACATATGCCTAATAGGGGGAGATCACGAACACCTCCTTGGAGAAATCAGACTTACCAGGACGCCTATCATTATGAAAATCCAAGACGGGACGGAAATTACTACCAACAGGAAGAGAGAAGGGTCTATGAAAATTCATATAATGTACCAGTGTATAACCATTATGACCACCTGAGAAGAGATGATGGAGGAGGAGGTACAATACCAAGGCATTATGAAAATAGAACACCCAATCGCCATTATTCGTATGGAAGAGAGAATAGGAACGCATCACCAAGGCGTTTTTTAGAGCAAAGACGCCGAGAATCCCCCAGGCGTCACCAGGAGAATGGGGTACAGAGAGCACGGAATTGGAGTCCAGAAACCAGACCAGGCAATATGAGGAAAGAAGATCACAGGAATCAGAATGTTCAGAGGAATCGGGACAGGGAAGAGAAAACGAGGAGAACACCAGGAAGGACCCAAGAAAATCAGTCTGGAGGACACGGAAACCAAAGAGAGGATGCAGAGCGGGAGCAAAGAAGCAGAAAAAGAAGAGATTGATAGGAGAAGGGATTGTCAATATTAGTGGAGTAGAACTCACTAAGGAAGAAATAAAAGTACTGGATAAGGGCCTCAAATATGCCCCAAAGAAAAACTTTAATAAATTCGATGCCTATGTGGATATTAACAAATTTGCGAGAAGCCTTCATATTAAGAAATATATGCTGAACAAACCAGGAGAGGGTGTAACAAGAAATCTCACGGAAGCCACAGATGTGGTGTTTAGTAACCTTAGAAACAAATCGGAATTCAACCCACCCATTAGCAATGATGGACATATTGAAGCGTTCAGACGGATGGTATTAAAAGATCTACAGGATTTGAAAATTAAGAAAATCTCGGATCCAGGAGACATCAAGAATGGTATAAGAAAATTGGAAGAAAGAAAGGACGTGGTTGTAAGGCAAGCTGATAAGGGGGGTGCTATTGTCATTCAGTCCAAAGAGGCCTATAAGAAAGAGATTGAACGACAACTGAGTGACAATACAACGTATTTGAGACTACCGGGAAATCCTATAGTCCGGTATAAAGACGATTTAGCAAGCCTTATAAAAAGAGGAACTGAAAAAGGCTTATTGAATAAAAAAGAAGCTCAATATCTTCAACCACTGGGATGCAAAATTCCAGTTCTTTATACGCTCCCTAAAATACACAAATCAAGAGAAGATCCCCCAGGAAGGCCCATCGTGAATGGGATTAACTCTGTAGGGGCCAGAATAGGTGAATACATAGACTGGTTTTTGCAACCCCTAGTGAAAAAGACGGAATCGTACCTCAGAGACACAAAACATCTTATCCAGTTATTGGATACGATTTCACTTGATGGGAATTCTATTTATATGGCAACAGCTGATGTATCTTCATTGTATACAATTATTAACCATAAGGAAGCAATACAAGCCACAGAGTGGGCACTGAATGGTCTAAGTGATCTTAAAACCGCACAGAAGAATTTTATTTGCAATTGTCTAGACTACAGTCTGGATCACAATTATTTCTGGTACAGAAACGACTATTTCAAGCAAATCTGCGGTATTGCGATGGGCGCGAAGTATGCACCAAGTGTTGCCAATTTATATATGGCCGAATGGGAAGCAGATGTTTTATATAACAGAAAACCGCAACAGTTAATTTTATACAGACGTTTTATTGATGATATTTTAATTATTTGGGCAGGAGATAGGGAGAGTCTTATTGGTTTTTATTTTAAACCCCTAGTGAAAAAGACGGAATCGTACCTCAGAGACACAAAACATCTTATCCAGTTATTGGATACGATTTCACTTGATGGGAATTCTATTTATATGGCAACATCTGATGTATCTTCATTGTATACAATTATTAACCATAAGGAAGCAATACAAGCCACGGAGTGGGCACTGAATGGTCTAAGTGATCTTAAAACCGCACAGAAGAATTTTATTTGCAATTGTCTAGACTACAGTCTGGATCACAATTATTTCTGGTACGGAAACGACTATTTCAAGCAAATCTGCGGTATTGCGATGGGCGCGAAGTATGCACCAAGTGTTGCCAATTTATATATGGCCAAATGGGAAGCAGATGTTTTATATAACAGAAAACCGCAACAGTTAATTTTATACAGACGTTTTATTGATGATATTTTAATTATTTGGGCAGGAGATAGGGAGAGTCTTATTGGTTTTTATTTGAACACAAATGAAAAGAATATTAAACTGACCTGGGAGATTAGCGATGAAAAAATTCATTTTCTTGATCTGGAAATTACCAAAGAAGGAACAAAATTGGTAACACAAACGCACTTTAAAACTGTGGATAGAAACAGTTACTTGCCTTTGGATAGTTGTCACCACACACCCTGGTTAGACAATATACCAAAGGGTCAGTTATTGAGATTAAGGAGAAATTGCACTAAAACCGAAGTATTCTTGAAACAGGCAGATTTCATTGGCAAGAGATTTATGGAAAAGGGTTACAAATCTGATTTTATTGAGAAAAAAATACAAGATGTGGCTACCCTTGATAGAAATACACTGATCCAGGACTCTACAAGAAAAAACTCCTATATGGGGGGAGTACCCCTAATATTGGACTATAACGTGCAGCACAAGCAGATAGAGGCGATCTGTAAGAAATATTGGCACATTGTGAGGGCAGATCGCCATCTGGCACCAATACTACCAGAAAAGCCATTATTTACATATAGGAGGGCCCCTACTTTACGGGACATGATTGCCAAAAATGTTCTTGATCCCCCAGAGAAGAAAAGTTTTTCATTTTTTAATGAGAAAGGCTACTATCCCTGTAAAAGATGTTTTACTTGTAAACATACTAAGGAGAGTAAGAAGAAGAAAGAGGTTTTTAAATCGTGCTTCACAGGGAAGGAGTATAAAATTAAGGATTTTATTTCATGTGAGACTGAAGGGGTAGTCTACCTTCTGGAATGTCCATGTAAGATTCAATATGTTGGTAGAACCAAGAGAAAATTATGGAAAAGACTACGTGAGCATACGCAGAATATACTAAACGGGTTCCCTAAGCATAGTCTGTCTCGCCACTATGATCAATACCACAATAAAGATCCTTCCTCATTAATGGTGTGGGGTATAGAAAAGTACAAACCCCATTGGAGAGGGGATAATAAAGTGCAGAAAATTAGCCAGGCAGAATCCCGCTGGATACACGAATTGTGCACCTTAAAGCCACATGGGCACAATGTGGAATTTGATCTTAATTGTTTTATTTAAAATTTTTAAGATTTTATCCCTTCACTCCCCTTTTTTAACATTTAACATATGATTTTAATCTATTACTTGCCATTTGTGGATTTTAATTACTTGTTGCGGTTCTTTTAACAATTATTAGTGATTCATATTTATCTATTTATTCTCCTCTATTGATCATTATGGATTATAAATTATCATCGTTTCCTCTGGGATCCTCTGCCAAAAACTGGGCATGTTGTTATATTTGGTAAGGTTTTTTCCTTGAATGGTCTGTCACAAAACCTGGATCAATTATTTGCCCATTTCCAGGGTCTGGTCTCCCTGAGTTTATGTATTTATATATTTGTGATATTATTTTTATGTCCAGCAGGGGGTAGTGGCGTACCCTCATTATTTGCTATTGTTATTTCCTATTACTTGCCAATATGCATATCCTCCGTCAGCCACCAGAGGGGGTATTATATTTTATTATTACATTCATTATTACATTTTCAACGTTTTAATAATGGATTGTTGTTTTTAATGCGAGATCGTCCAGGCGACATTGCAGTTATGTCATTGTAATGTTTCGCTGGCCGTTTTCTCGTATGCACTTATTAACAAACTACTATAAATGTCACCCACGTACCAGCCGCCCTCCATCCTATGATTAAGCAACGTTGGCTGTTGCGATACGCGTGAGGACGTTGGAGGGCTGTTGGTGACGTCACCCGCTTGCGGCCGCAGAGCGGGAGACACAGGACTACACACACGCCGTTGTACATGCTGTTCTTACAGCACTGCTTGTAAGTTACTACTTTTTTTCATTAAAATATTGTTTGTAATCATACACTATGGAGGCATTCCTGTGCTTTATTTTGAGAATCATCGCGCTGAGCCTGTGAATACATTGGAGTGGATCGATCGGTTGATTGTGGGAGATATCATTGGGAAACTATTCCTATAGGCTATTTTTTAGCCTCCTTGAGGTAAGGGGTTAGCACTTATATTCCTGGTCACCGTGGAGAATCGGGCTGACTGCAATCACAAATACTCTGCATGTCACAGCAAACCTGAGCACAGATGCACTTTATAAATTCATTTTATCTATTAGCCACTGGATTTTTATTTTTCACTTTTGCACGATTTGTGCACTGGATATTGATTCCTATTTTATAGTCTTATTGGGACCTTCTTTACACAGGGATTCTTGTGTGGACTTTATATATGTATATATATATTTTTTTCACTTTTTGCATTTTTTGGTTTGTTTTTTATCATCGGATTTATTCACATTTATTTATTTATTTGCATCATTTTGTGGACAGTTGATCATTGGATATTTATTTATTTATTTGCATAGTTGCACATTGCACGATTTATGGATGAAGCACTGTTTGGACTATCTTAATTATATTTGAAGGATATGTTGTATGCACAGTTTGAAGTTTGCTACTTTATTTAGACTATTGTGCTGTTACTGGCACATTGGTCACATATATTTCATTATTTTTCACTCTCATTATCCTCCACTTTATGGTTATTTTTGTTGGATGGTATTCCGGTTTAGAGTGATACACTTTTAATCAATACCAGGAGGCGGAGTCTATTTTGTTGTATCTATTATATTTATTATATACATTATTTTAGTGATTTTTGTTGCAAGCGCCACCACATCCCCCATTTTATCATTTACTGTCAGTGTGTGAGCACTATTAGTGGTGGCTGCTGCATATTTATTTATTTATTCTATATTTATTCTTGGTTAGGTTGGTTTGCGCATTAGTTCCCCCCTTATTTCATACTTGTTGTTAGATCTATACTACTTGTGCAGCATACCATGGAGGTATTTAAATTTTTGGAGAATAGGGAATTAGATATGGATAATATCTTTGAAAAACCTGAGGAGAACCCAGGTGGAAATATTGAAAATAGCTTTAGGAAAATGGGCCATCTGATGGAAAAGAAAATAAATGCTTGGTGGGATATTGCTACCCATGAGAAGTACATCAAGGATAGACTAATCCCAAGGAGATTAAGATGGGATGTACCCATCAATGATGGCTTAACTGATAAGGAGTCCACTGATGAGTGGTTCCAGTTTTTCAATGATAAAGGTCTAGAACTGCTACAACTATTGATTAAAAGGAAACAACGGAAAATCAGAGACATTGATCGTAGTATGACAGAAATAAAAACTAACTTGGAAGGTAGTAAAGACCTTCCTGAATTTCTGGCTCTGTCCAAACAATTACAACGGGACATGGAACAAAAAGATAAGGAGACAGCAGCTAGGAAAAAAAGAAAATACCAGAGGGACATGAAAGACTATGAGGATGATCTGGTGTATAAGTGGCAGAATAAAATAGAAGAAGTAGGAACGACCTCAAATAGGAGTTCTCCGGATCAGGACATAAGAATTGATGATAATAGTAATAAAGAAACTAATCAGAATACTAATACAATGGAAAGAAACCAAGGGGCCAATACCCCAAATCAAAAACCGAGAAAAAATGGGAATAACAATAGCTGGAAACCCTTTTGGAAAAAGAACTGGCAAAACCAGAATGCATATAATGCCCCTAGACCCTTCCAACATATGCCTAATAGGGGGAGATCACGAACACCTCCTTGGAGAAATCAGACTTACCAGGACGCCTATCATTATGAAAATCCAAGACGGGACGGAAATTACTACCAACAGGAAGAGAGAAGGGTCTATGAAAATTCATATAATGTACCAGTGTATAACCATTATGACCACCTGAGAAGAGATGATGGAGGAGGAGGTACAACACCAAGGCATTATGAAAATAGAACACCCAATCGCCATTATTCGTATGGAAGAGAGAATAGGAACGCATCACCAAGGCGTTTTTTAGAGCAAAGACGCCGAGAATCCCCCAGGCGTCACCAGGAGAATGGGGTACAGAGAGCACGGAATTGGAGTCCAGAAACCAGACCAGGAAATATGAGGAAAGAAGATCACAGGAATCAGAATGTTCAGAGGAATCGGGACAGGGAAGAGAAAACGAGGAGAACACCAGGAAGGACCCAAGAAAATCAGTCTGGAGGACACGGAAACCAAAGAGAGGATGCAGAGCGGGAGCAAAGAAGCAGAAAAAGAAGAGATTGATAGGAGAAGGGATTGTCAATATTAGTGGAGTAGAACTCACTAAGGAAGAAATAAAAGTACTGGATAAGGGCCTCAAATATGCCCCAAAGAAAAACTTTAATAAATTCGATGCCTATGTGGATATTAACAAATTTGCGAGAAGCCTTCATATTAAGAAATATATGCTGAACAAACCAGGAGAGGGTGTAACAAGAAATCTCACGGAAGCCACAGATGTGGTGTTTAGTAACCTTAGAAACAAATCGGAATTCAACCCACCCATTAGCAATGATGGACATATTGAAGCGTTCAGACGGATGGTATTAAAAGATCTACAGGATTTGAAAATTAAGAAAATCTCGGATCCAGGAGACATCAAGAATGGTATAAGAAAATTGGAAGAAAGAAAGGACGTGGTTGTAAGGCAAGCTGATAAGGGGGGTGCTATTGTCATTCAGTCCAAAGAGGCCTATAAGAAAGAGATTGAACGACAACTGAGTGACAATACAACGTATTTGAGACTACCGGGAAATCCTATAGTCCGGTATAAAGACGATTTAGCAAGCCTTATAAAAAGAGGAACTGAAAAAGGCTTATTGAATAAAAAAGAAGCTCAATATCTTCAACCACTGGGATGCAAAATTCCAGTTCTTTATACGCTCCCTAAAATACACAAATCAAGAGAAGATCCCCCAGGAAGGCCCATCGTGAATGGGATTAACTCTGTAGGGGCCAGAATAGGTGAATACATAGACTGGTTTTTGCAACCCCTAGTGAAAAAGACGGAATCGTACCTCAGAGACACAAAACATCTTATCCAGTTATTGGATACGATTTCACTTGATGGGAATTCTATTTATATGGCAACATCTGATGTATCTTCATTGTATACAATTATTAACCATAAGGAAGCAATACAAGCCACGGAGTGGGCACTGAATGGTCTAAGTGATCTTAAAACCGCACAGAAGAATTTTATTTGCAATTGTCTAGACTACAGTCTGGATCACAATTATTTCTGGTACGGAAACGACTATTTCAAGCAAATCTGCGGTATTGCGATGGGCGCGAAGTATGCACCAAGTGTTGCCAATTTATATATGGCCGAATGGGAAGCAGATGTTTTATATAACAGAAAACCGCAACAGTTAATTTTATACAGACGTTTTATTGATGATATTTTAATTATTTGGGCAGGAGATAGGGAGAGTCTTATTGGTTTTTATTTGAACACAAATGAAAAGAATATTAAACTGACCTGGGAGATTAGCGATGAAAAAATTCATTTTCTTGATCTGGAAATTACCAAAGAAGGAACAAAATTGGTAACACAAACGCACTTTAAAACTGTGGATAGAAACAGTTACTTGCCTTTGGATAGTTGTCACCACACACCCTGGTTAGACAATATACCAAAGGGTCAGTTATTGAGATTAAGGAGAAATTGCACTAAAACCGAAGTATTCTTGAAACAGGCAGATTTCATTAGCAAGAGATTTATGGAAAAGGGTTACAAATCTGATTTTATTGAGAAAAAAATACAAGATGTGGCTACCCTTGATAGAAATACACTGATCCAGGACTCTACAAGAAAAAACTCCTATATGGGGGGAGTACCTCTAATATTGGACTATAACGTGCAGCACAAGCAGATAGAGGCGATCTGTAAGAAATATTGGCACATTGTGAGGGCAGATCGCCATCTGGCACCAATACTACCAGAAAAGCCATTATTTACATATAGGAGGGCCCCTACTTTACGGGACATGATTGCCAAAAATGTTCTTGATCCCCCAGAGAAGAAAAGTTTTTCATTTTTTAATGAGAAAGGCTACTATCCCTGTAAAAGATGTTTTACTTGTAAACATACTAAGGAGAGTAAGAAGAAGAAAGAGGTTTTTAAATCGTGCTTCACAGGGAAGGAGTATAAAATTAAGGATTTTATTTCATGTGAGACTGAAGGGGTAGTCTACCTTCTGGAATGTCCATGTAAGATTCAATATGTTGGTAGAACCAAGAGAAAATTATGGAAAAGACTACGTGAGCATACGCAGAATATACTAAACGGGTTCCCTAAGCATAGTCTGTCTCGCCACTATGATCAATACCACAATAAAGATCCTTCCTCATTAATGGTGTGGGGTATAGAAAAGTACAAACCCCATTGGAGAGGGGATAATAAAGTGCAGAAAATTAGCCAGGCAGAATCCCGCTGGATACACGAATTGTGCACCTTAAAGCCACATGGGCACAATGTGGAATTTGATCTTAATTGTTTTATTTCAAATTTTTAAGATTTTATCCCTTCACTCCCCTTTTTTAACATTTAACATATGATTTTAATCTATTACTTGCCATTTGTGGATTTTAATTACTTGTTGCGGTTCTTTTAACAATTATTAGTGATTCATATTTATATATTGATCATTATGGATTATAAATTATCATCGTTTCCTCTGGGATCCTCTGCCAAAAACTGGGCATGTTGTTATATTTGGTAAGGTTTTTTCCTTGAATGGTCTGTCACAAAACCTGGATCAATTATTTGCCCATTTCCAGGGTCTGGTCTCACTGAGTTTATGTATTTATATATTTGTGATATTATTTTTATGTCCAGCAGGGGGTAGTGGCGTACCCTCATTATTTGCTATTGTTATTTCCTATTACTTGCCAATATGCATATCCTCCGTCAGCCACCAGAGGGGGTATTATATTTTATTATTACATTCATTATTACATTTTCAACGTTTTAATAATGGATTGTTGTTTTTAATGCGAGATCGTCCAGGCGACATTGCAGTTATGTCATTGTAATGTTTCGCTGGCCGTTTTCTCGTATGCACTTATTAACAAACTACTATAAATGTCACCCACGTACCAGCCGCCCTCCATCCTATGATTAAGCAACGTTGGCTGTTGCGATACGCGTGAGGACGTTGGAGGGCTGTTGGTGACGTCACCCGCTTGCGGCCGCAGAGCGGGAGACACAGGACTACACACACGCCGTTGTACATGCTGTTCTTACAGCACTGCTTGTAAGTTACTACTTTTTTTCATTAAAATATTGTTTGTAATCATACACTATGGAGGCATTCCTGTGCTTTATTTTGAGAATCATCGCGCTGAGCCTGTGAATACATTGGAGTGGATCGATCGGTTGATTGTGGGAGATATCATTGGGAAACTATTCCTATAGGCTATTTTTTAGCCTCCTTGAGGTAAGGGGTTAGCACTTATATTCCTGGTCACCGTGGAGAATCGGGCTGACTGCAATCACAAATACTCTGCATGTCACAGCAAACCTGAGCACAGATGCACTTTATAAATTCATTTTATCTATTAGCCACTGGATTTTTATTTTTCACTTTTGCACGATTTGTGCACTGGATATTGATTCCTATTTTATAGTCTTATTGGGACCTTCTTTACACAGGGATTCTTGTGTGGACTTTATATATGTATATATATATTTTTTTCACTTTTTGCATTTTTTGGTTTGTTTTTTATCATCGGATTTATTCACATTTATTTATTTATTTGCATCATTTTGTGGACAGTTGATCATTGGATATTTATTTATTTATTTGCATAGTTGAACATTGCACGATTTATGGATGAAGCACTGTTTGGACTATCTTAATTATATTTGAAGGATATGTTGTATGCACAGTTTGAAGTTTGCTACTTTATTTAGACTATTGTGCTGTTACTGGCACATTGGTCACATATATTTCATTATTTTTCACTCTCATTATCCTCCACTTTATGGTTATTTTTGTTGGATGGTATTCCGGTTTAGAGTGATACACTTTTAATCAATACCAGGAGGCGGAGTCTATTTTGTTGTATCTATTATATTTATTATATACATTATTTTAGTGATTTTTGTTGCAAGCGCCACCACATCCCCCATTTTATCATTAAATATCATTCACTTCAGCAAAAAAAGAAGTCCCCAGCCACAGAGTTTTTCTTTTCAAACTTCCATAGCACAGTCCTTAGCATTTCCTGTGAAGTATCCTAGTCCTAGGGGTATAATAAAAAATCTCCACTATGGAGCTTTTTTTAATATGATTATCTTTTGGGCATCATCTTGGGAAACATGTATACAGTATATAAATGTATGACCAAGGGGATACTGAACAGAGGGTAGAGATTTTTCAAGGATGAGAGTACAGCACTAGGACCTGGGATTTGAAGGGGAAACCCCTTTTGCACTGAATTGTGCACTTTGCATAGGAAGGATTATTAATTATATGATATAAAAGGTAGTAAGTGAAATTGTAAACATGCAACCACACCAAGATATGTGTATGGAAAAGTGTAAACATATGAAAAATGATCAATTAAATGAGTCAATGCAAAGTCCTCATATGGAGATCCGTGGGAGATGGTGCTCGAAAGATGAAGCACAGAATAGGAAAGTCCTCCACCATCAAACCAATCTCACAGCCTTTAACCATAATGACAAAGAGCATTGATCCCTGCCACTCTCTGAAGTGGAGGAAGCCTGCGGGCAGTGCTGACAATTCTGGGGCTGCATTGGGCATTTCTTGTGGATTATAATTGATTAATTTATTTTTCTAAAGTTTGGAAGAATTTTTGTGTATATAAATTATTGCCCGGATTCACAAAGCACTTACCCCGACGTATCTCGAGATACGCCGCGTAAGTGTAAATATGCGCCGTCGTATCTGTACGCCGTGCTCACAGAACTAAGATACGCCTGAAAATAAGCTTCATCCGACCGACGTAACTTCCCTACGCCGGCGTATCGTGGGCGCATATTTATGCTGGCCGCAAGTGGCGCTTCCATTGATTTCCTATTCAAATATGGAAATGAGGGAGATACGTCGATTCACGAATGTACTTGCGCCCGGCACATAATATACGCGGTTTGCATAAGTCGTTCATCCGGTGTAAAGTTATTCCCCATATAGGAGGCGCAACCCATGCAAAGGTATGGACCAGGGAACACAGCCGTCGTATTTTATGTCATTTACGTAGTGCATGAATATGGCTTGGCGTAGGTTACTTTCACGTCGTAGGCAGTGATTCGACGTATCTTAGGCAGTTGATCCGACGTGATTCTGAGCATGCCCACTGGGATGCGTCCATGGGACGGCGCATGAGCCGTTCGTTTTAAGTAATTCTATGGCGCTTGGCCCATCATTTGCATGGGGTCACGCCTCATTAGCATGGCTCACGCCCACTTCCACCTACGCCGGCTTACGCCGAGGAAACCCAGCGTAGATTTAAGAGCGAGTGGGAGCAAGTGCTTTGTAAATACTGTGCTTGCCTGTCTGCGCTGCGTCAGCGCAGCGTATATTCGATACGCTACGCCGGCATAAATATGCGCCGATGTATGTGAATCCGGGCCTATGTGTATTGGGGGATTAATGCCTAAGTTTAGTCAGAAGTCCAAGAAAAATAATCTAAAAATAGAGGGGACAGACCTCTCAATTATCCACCCAACCTTCATTCTTAGATCCTGTTTTATTCATAGAAGATATAATACAGTTTCTATATGGAGTAGTGGGGTGGAAAGGGCACTATTGATGAGTGTCTGTCACAGCTCTGTTGGTTCTATTAACCCCTGCTGCATCTTTGACATCTTTAACGTGGGGCAAAGGGGTCAGCTGCTCCGGGCCAATTCATTGTTGTGGGGCCCAAAGAAGCTGTCCCTTGAGCCTGCACAGTCCACAAATAGTTTTTCTGCCTTTTGCTTTGCAGCGTGCGCTTTCCACAATGTGCGGACACACAACACATGCAGTTTCCCCCCAGAAGTGTACAGCATCATACCCAATCTACACTGGTAGATGGACAGCACAAAGGGCCAATGAGAGCAGTGGCCTGGCTCTGATAGAAGGGTGGCCACAGTCAGTGTTTTGGCAAACCAGAGGGTGGGGCTTCGGAGTGCTGCTGTGCCTGATCGAGGGTGAAGGAAGGTTACGATTGAGGAGAAAGAGAGGTGCTAGCTGCCTCTAGACACCCGACCATGAGCTTCACCTGGTGTGCAGGCAGTGAGGAGAAGATGTGCTGTAACCTCTAGCAACCAATAAACAAGTAGTAATGATGCACATTAACATATAGCAACCAATCAGTGAATAGAAATAATGTGCAGTAACCTCTGGCAACCAATTAGTGAGCGGTAGTAATCTGCTGTAATCTCTAGCTACCAATCAGTAAGTGATAATGATGTGCAGTAACCTCTAGTAAACAACTCTAGTGAACAGTAATAATGTGCAGTAACCCTGAGCAAGCAATCAGTGAGCTGTAAAGATGTGCACTAACCGGCCGTACTGCGCATGCTCGTAAAGTCATTTTCCCGACGTGCATAGCGCGAAATTACGTTACGTCGGGCTTTGTGGATTGCGACAGGACAATAAAGTTGCGTCGGGTAAAAAAAAAGACATGGCGCTTTTCAGCTTCGTTTTTTCTCCGTAAGTTATATTTTGCAAACGCAAAATTAGGGCTGCTTTTACAAGGTGTAAACTGTTTACACCTTGTAAAAACAGACCTTTCTTGCTCGCGACGCGATTTTTTTTAAATTTCTAATTTTTTTTTGGCGCCGTATCTTTTTTTGTACCCGACGCAACTTTATTGTCCTGTCGCAATCCACAAAGCCCGACGTAACGTAATTTCGCGCTATGCACGTCGGGAAAATGACGTCACGAGCATGCACAGTACAGCCGGCGCAGGAGCGCGCCTCATTTAAATGGTAATCGCCCCCTGGAGAAGAGGAACGCCTTGCGCCGGCGGAATTTAAGTTACACCGCTGCAAATTCCCAGGTAAGTGCTTTGTGGATTGGGCACTAACTTGGGAAATTTGCGGCGGTGTAACTTAAATGGAAAAAGTTAAGTTACGCCGCCTGGCTGAGGATTTGGCACATAGTATATAAATAAAAGCAAAACTTTGGCAGTATCCTATTGTAAAACCTATTAAACACTTTTTTTTTAACAAATCCTCTTTTCCAGCAGCGAGGGATGTTTTTTTTAACTGAACACATAAGTGAGTTTGAGTTAAACTGTGAATTGTTAAAATTGCATAATGGTAAACAGGATAGGATTCTTTATGATTTACAATACTACATCACATACAACATATACAGTATATTTCCATAATTCATTGTAGTTGTGTTAAAAGAAGGAATTTAATGTATTAATAAAAAAGAAAGTCTTCTTTCTCAGTTGTACAACGCGTATTAGAATACAATGAATTATGTAGTGTTAATGAAGTATTATGTTCACACTTAGTTTTCAAACTGCCTTGCGAGTGACGACAATTGCACTGTTGAAAGTTAGCTAAACATTCATCTGTACTTTATGAAAATACAGTATATCAATGTTTTCATTACATGGCAAATGACGAGAAAAAAAAGAGAGGTTTTCCTAAAGCTGATAATGCAGGACCCACTTTTACAGTTAAAGGGAAGCTCTACATTTTTTTTTTTACTCTGTATATAAAATATTTATTTTGCAAATAAATATATCATTTGATGTGTATCCATAACTCAAAATTCACAGAGAGAGTGGGTAACCGCTCAAAGAGAACCAGGTAATCTGATTCCTGTGGTCCGAGCCAAGGGTGCAGGCAGTGCAATCAAAATGCAGGTTAGGATGAAGGAAAAAAGCTGGGACAGCCGCACTCCAAAAAAACTCCTCCTTTAATTAAAAATCACAAAATACATGCCACAGCAAAAAACAGCACAACAAAAGAAAAGCTGACGTTTCGCACTATGCCTTAGTGCTTCTTCATAGCTATGAAGAAGCACTAAGGCATAGTGCGAAACGTCAGCTTTTCTTTTGTTGTGCTGTTTTTTGCTGTGGCATGTATTTTGTGATTTTTAATTAAAGGAGGAGTTTTTTTGGAGTGCGGCTGTCCCAGCTTTTTTCCTTCATCCTAACCAAAATTCACAGAGCATTATGCATTTACATAAATGGTGCAAGAAGGTGCAAAACACTTGACAGTTTATTTTTTTGCTATCTGTGACCCACGGGGGAGCTTTCCCTTCCCCTACGGACATGGAGGCACATTGAGCTGTAGGAGAAAATCTAAATTGAAGGGAATTCTCCTCTCAAACAAATGTCACTGAAACTGGAATATTTTGTCCCACTTCTTGTTCTGGTGACAACTGTGCACACAAAGAAAAACACACTAATTAATAATATACAAGATTTAGATAGCACCAACATTTTGTGCAATGCTCTGCAAACAAGTACAGAAACATTCCTGTTAATCTTATGAAGGAAAAACAAAACGGCCACTCAAAAAGAACTGATGTAAGATTGTCCTCTCTGGTATGCCGATCAGACGATCAGTGTGGATGGTGAAAACCTCAGCAACGATTCACAGTGATATCCAAAAAGATAAATAAATGGATACTCTTACCAGAATATATAGACATACACGTCAGCGATGGTATGTCGATCAGGCATGCACGAACTCCTAGGAAAAGGTGGTGTTGATGGGAAACGTTCCAATATGTCAAACTTTAATCCCCGGGAGTCGGTAGAATCCGAGCAGCAGAAAAACAAATCTTGCAGGAGAGATTCACAACCTTATGCCCCAGTTGAAGAGCTCTTTTGCTCGAAACATGTCGGGTACATAGCCCATACGCTACCTGCTCAAGACGCCATTTTTAAATACGTGATCACTTGTACTTGCCCTTGACCCGGCTTGTACTATTTTTTATCTACCAATTTTTTATATGTTTTGTATCCAGTTTTCTGTTTTATTTGCTTGCCTTCCATGCCTAAATAAAAGGCTTTTTTAAGGATTTACCGCACCATGTGAGTCACTTTTTTCTTTACATGATTTCGTGACGGCTTCGCTCACTGCATATTTATGCTTGTGAACTTCTCCTGCAAGATTTGGTTGTGAATCTCTCCTGCAAGATTTGTTTTTCTGCGGCTCGGATTCTACCGACTCCCGGGGATTAAAGTTTGACATATTGGAACGTTTCCCATCAACACCACCTTTTCCTAGGAGTTCGTGCATGCCTGATCGACATACCGTCGCTGACGTGTATGTCCACATATTCTGGTAAGAGTATCCATTTATTTATCTTTTTGGATATCACTGTGAATCGTTGCTGAGGTTTTCACCATCCACACTGATCGTCTGATCGGCATACCAGAGAGGACAATCTTACATCAGTTCTTTTTGAGTGGCCATTTTGTTTTTCCTTCATAAGAATTTCCGACCAATTCCATCTCTCAAAGACTGTACATATCGGTCCGATATCGGATTGCTATATATATACATTTTTTGTTTGGACTTTGTGATTGGTTCACCCCATTTGTTATCACCTACAGGTGTCACATCACCCACTTTAGTGTGTTGCACACATTTCCTACAGGAACACCACCTCCTAGTGGCTTTCCACACTATTACATTGTTTCAGTTATATTTTTTTTCCCTTTTTTTCACTCACCATATCATCTGGTGAGTCTCCTGGGTCCAATTCTATTTGAATTGTTTCATCGAATTGTACCACTTACCGTATTGTTTGAATCCCTTCACTCAATATTTAGCGCTGCACTTTTTCTTTCTCACCTTTTGTACACAACATTGTTTTTTGTTGGTGCTGGCCGCTACAGGTTTCACATTATTTATGTTTAGCGCAATTTTTCCACCAATTTTCATTATTCCTGTTAATCTGCCAGAAATGCATTCAGCTAGTAAATCATGATATGATGTCAGCCCTGCCTAGTTATCAAACCCTCCCCCACTTTCATTCTGAAAACCAAGATAAATAAGTATTAGGAGATCTACTTAGACTCTTTTAGATAACACAGGAATTGTACATGGGCTTTTTGTACTTATCACACAGATAATATTTGTAATGGTATATTTAACAGTCTGAAAAATTGAAAATTCGAGAATTTCATTGCTAGGGATTAGAGATGAGCATGGGCATCCTCCTAATTCACCTCTATCCAAACTTCAAAGTCACACTCTTTTTTTAATGCCAATCATCTGCTGGTTGGGTTATTCACTGATCCACAACACATATAAACAAGGAGGCAGAATAGTGGGGCTATCAGTGCCCTTATGTGGACACATGCCCATATTTAGTCAGTGTGATTGACTAAATATGGGCATGTGTCCATATAAGGGCACTGATGCCACCCAACGCTGTAGCCTGGCCTAGGCCAACAAGGCCCAGGCCTAGGGCAGCACTTTGCAGAGGGGCAGCACGAAAAGAGTTCCCTCTGGCTTGTACTACACTGTTAGGCAAATTAGTCTACCGCCCCCATAAAGCGGCCGCACTGCTTCCGTTATGTGGGCGGCTGGCATTCCGCAACTGTGTGTGGGGGGCGCCACTTCTAATTTTGACTGTCCTATCATCCTGGACCTCACACCTTCCTCTCTGTCCTATATGTTTTTGCTGCATCATTGGCATAATTATATCTTCTTAGTCCTCTCCATAAAATTATAAGAAAATTGTGCTTAAAGTAGAACTATAGGCAACACAAGGGAGGGTTATAGCCCCTGAAAGTTTATTTTTTTACCACCCCTGTCCCATTGTGGAGATTTCCCTTCACTTCCTGCCCCATAGCCTAACACGAAGTGAGAGGAAATATATGAAAATTAAGGTAATCCCTTGCCCCCAGAACCTCAGAACTAGTGTCCCCACTCAAAAATTTCAGGGTGGGTCTTAAACAGCAAGGGGTGTGGCATTGACAGGAAGGGGTGGGTCATATTTAAATTAGGGGGTGCACAAGTTTAGTCAGGCCTATGGCAGCACAAATCCTAAATACACTACTGCCAGCACCCCACCTCTTTGTTTATATGTGCTATGAATGACCTAAGCATACTAAGGATTTAAGGAAAAAGGGTGCACCTTTTTAGTTTAGATAGAGGTGAGTTTAAAGAATCTCCAAACGCACCTCTATTTGGGATTACATACGCCATAGAAGAGAACACAACAGAAACTAATAATCTTCAAACTTTTTCTGACTGAAACTCCATCTGAACAGCACAGGCAAGTGGGAAGAAGTTTTTTCACTCCTCTGGCCCAATCAGCGGTATGTGTGAATATCAGCTTGAGCTGTGGAGCTCTGTAAACAGACTTTCTTCAGCACAGAAGCTGCAGACAGGTAAGCATGTGAAACTGTGAGCACAACCCATAGTGAGCTGATAAAAAAATTTATTAACCATTAAACACAAATAGAATTGACCTCTGCCGTAGGATGTAACCAAACACGCAAAAGAAATTCACAAAAATAAATGATTTAATTCAATAAAAACACAAGAATGAAAATAATGTGAAAAAATATAAGGTGTTAAATTAAATAACCTGAAACATAGTGTACATAAAATTGCTACAGCTTAATGGAAAGAAGCAAATATTTACAACAAATTCATTGCTAAATGCTGCAATCGGTAAAGCTTCCTGTTTGAGCCTGAAAAAGCCATGTAAATGTTTCTTGACGCCATGGAGGACTTCGAATAATGGAGTACCTTCATACTTGGGTGGTGGTTTACGAAAGCATTCATTTTGTCCCTTAACCTGCGTTTGCCTTAGGCCTCGTACACACGACCGAGGAACTCGACGGGCAAGACACATAGGGCCTGATTTACTATGCTATGTGCGCTGCGCTGGTTCATGCGTTAATTAGTACTCCGGGTGGAGGCTTAATTGGGCGCATGAACCAGCGTAGCAGCCGGCGCATTGAAACTAATATGTAAAGCCGCGCCGAACTCCCTATAGAAGTCTATGGGAGAAATCAAAAGTGTTAATTTTAAAGGCTAATCTGCAAGTTTTGTCCTAAAAAGTGTTTGGGGACCTCAGTCCTGTCCCAGGGAACATGTATCAATGCTTTTTTTATTTTTTAAAACGGCCGTTTTTTCGGGAGCAGTGAAATTAATAATTCTTAAAGTGAAACAATAAAAGTGAAATATTCCTTTAAATTTCGTACCTAGGGGGGGTGTAATGTCAGCATGTGAAATAGCGCATTTTTCCCGCACTTAGAACTCCCCCTGCACAAAGTGACATTCAGAAGGAAAAAAGTCATTTAAAAATTCACACGCGGCTATAATGAATTGTCGGCTCTGACAATTCTAAAGGGATTCATTCATAAAACAAACAAAAAAATGTGTAGGGGTTCCCCCAAATTAAATTACCAGGCCCTTCAGGTCTGGAATGGATATTAAGGGGAACCCCCCTGTAAAAACCTAAAAAAAAAAGACGTGCGGTTCCCGGCAAATATCCATTCCAGGCCCTTCAGGTCTGGTGTGGATTTTAAGGGGGAACTCCACCCCAAATTGAAAAAAAAAATGGCGTGGAGTCCCCCTAAAAATCCACACCAGACCCTTATCCGAGCACGTTGACCTGGCCGGCCGCAGAAAAGAGGGGGGGACAGAGTGCGGCCCCCCCCCTCTCCTGAACCGCACCAGGCCACATGCCCTCAACATGGGGAGGATGTCCCCATGTTGATGGGGACAAGGGTCTCATCCTCACAACCCTTGCCCGGTGGTTGTGGGGGTATGCGGGCGGGAGGCTTATCAGAATCTGGAAGACCCCTTTAACAAAGGGGACCCCCAGATCCTGGCCCCCCCCTATGTGAAATGGTAATGGGGTACATTGTACCTCTACCATTTCACCCCAAAAAAAAATGTCAAAGTGTTAAAAATGACAGTAGCCGGTTTTTGACAAATCTTTTAATAAAATCTTCTTTTCTTCTTTCCTTCGGGTTTCTTCCGCTGCTTCTTTCTTCTCGTCCACATCTTGCCCGACGTCTTCTTCTATCTTCTCCGTCCGTCCTTCAGCCTTCTGGTCACGCATCTTGCCCGTTGTCTTGTCCTGTCTTCTTCTCCGTCCTTCCGCCAGCCTCCTCGCATCTTGTGTCTTCTCCGGTCTTCTTCTCGGTCCGCCAGCCTTCTCGTCCCCGGACCCAGCGTTTGAATTTGAATTGGGCCGCCGTGTTCCCGCTCCTGGGACCCGCCCCCCTCTGACGCCACAAGTAAACTCCTTAGAAGGTCATGTGCGTCAGAGGGGGGCGGGGTCATAGAGCGTCACACAGCGGGGGAATTCAATTTCAATCGCGCCGCCCGGAGAAGAAGTTCCCGCCGTGTCACACTCATGTGACCCCGCCCCCCTCTGACGCACATGACCTTCTAAGGAGTTTACTTGTGGCGTCAGAGGGGGGCGGGTCCCAGGAGCGGGAACACGGCGGCCCAATTCAAATTCAAACGCTGGGTCCGGGGACGAGAAGGCTGGCGGACCGAGAAGAAGACCGGAGAAGACACAAGATGCGAGGAGGCTGGCGGAAGGACGGAGAAGAAGACAGGACAAGACAACGGGCAAGATGCGTGACCAGAAGGCTGAAGGACGGACGGAGAAGATAGAAGAAGACGTCGGGCAAGATGTGGACGAGAAGAAAGAAGCAGCGGAAGAAACCCGAAGGAAAGAAGAAAAGAAGATTTTATTAAAAGATTTGTCAAAAACCGGCTACTGTCATTTTTAACACTTTGACATTTTTTTTTGGGGTGAAATGGTAGAGGTACAATGTACCCCATTACCATTTCACATAGGGGGGGGGCCAGGATCTGGGGGTCCCCTTTGTTAAAGGGGTCTTCCAGATTCTGATAAGCCTCCCGCCCGCATACCCCCACAACCACCGGGCAAGGGTTGTGGGGATGAGACCCTTGTCCCCATCAACATGGGGACATCCTCCCCATGTTGAGGGCATGTGGCCTGGTGCGGTTCAGGAGAGGGGGGGGGCCGCACTCTGTCCCCCCCTCTTTTCTGCGGCCGGCCAGGTCAACGTGCTCGGATAAGGGTCTGGTGTGGATTTTTAGGGGGACTCCACGCCATTTTTTTTTTCAATTTGGGGTGGAGTTCCCCTTAAAATCCACACCAGACCTGAAGGGTCTGATATGGATATTTGGAGGGACCCCACGCCATTTTTTGGGGGGTTTTTTACGGCGGGGTTCCCCTTAATATCCATTCCAGACCTGAAGGGCCTGGTAATTTAATTTGGAGGGACCCCCTTTTTTTTTATTTTTATTTTTTTTTAATGAGCAATGACTCTATTCTTTATAGCCATGAGTACTTTAACCACTTGCCCACCGGGTTAATTCTGGCACTTCTCTCCTTCATGTGAAAATCACAATTTTTTGGCTAGAAAATTAATCAGAACCCCCAAACATTATATATTTTTTTTTAGCAGACATCCTAGGGAATAAAATGGCAGTCATTGCAATACTTTTTGTCACACCGTATTTGCGCAGCGGTCTTACAAGCGCACTTTTTTTGGATAAAAATCACTTTTTTGAATTAAAAAATAAGACAACAATACATTTTGCCCAATTTTTTTATATATTGTGAAAGATAATGTTACGCCGAGTAAAATGATACCCAACATGTCACGCTTAAAAATTGCGCCCGCTCGTGGCATGGCGTCAAACTTTTACCCTTTAAAAATCTCGATAGGCGACGTTTAAAAAATTCTACAGGTTGCATTTTTTGAGTTGCAGAGTAGGTCTAGGGCTAGAATTATTGCTCTCACTCTAACGATCGCGGCGATACCTCACTTGTGTGGTTTGAATACCGTTTTCATATGCGGGCGCTACTCGCGTATGCGTTTGCTTCTGTGCGCGAGCTCGTCGGGACGGGGCGCTTTAAAAAAATTTTTTGGGTTTTCTTATTTATTTTTATTTAGTTTTATAATTTTTTACACTGAAATAAAAAAATAAAAAAAAAATGATCAGTTTTCTTCCTATTACAAGGAATGTAAACATCCCTTGTAATAGGACTAGTGTGTGACAGGTCCTCTTTATGGAGAGAGGCGGGGTCAATAAGGCTGGAAAGCATGGTATTGAAAAAAAAAATAAAAGATCTCATGCTTTCAGCTGCAATCATGTTCGTTCACCACAGTGGTGTAGTGTATAGCACTTTGACCTAGCAGCAAAAGAGTCGTTGGTTCGAATCCCGCCCGTGACAGCATCTGCATGGAGTTTGCATGTTCTCCCTGTGCCTGCGTGGGTTTCCTCCCACAATATAAAAACACGCTGTAAATCGGTTCCGGTCTAAATAAGCCCTAATATGCAGTAGTATATTTAGGTTTGGTTCTGCCCTAGGCCTGACTACATATCTGCACCTCCTAATAGAAAAATGACCCACCCCTTCCTGTCAAGGTCACACCCTGTTTTTGTATAACCCCGCCCAGTAATTTTCAGGGGACCCACACACTAGTTCTGGGGGGGCACTGGATTCCCTTAACCACTTCCATACCAGGCACTTACGCACCTTCCCGCCCAAGCCAATTTTCAGCTTTCAACACTGTCGCACTTTGAATGGCAATTGCGCGGTCATACAACACTGTACCCAAACAAAATTGGCGTCCTTTTTTCCCCACAAATAGAGCTTTCTTTTGTTGTTATTTGATCACCTCTGCGGGTTTTTTTTGCGCAACAACTAAAAAAAGACTGCAAATTTTGAAACAAAAAAACGTTTTTATTTTTTTAGGTTAATTTTTTTGTAAATAAGTTTTTCTCTTTCAATTACGGGCACTGATATGGCGGCACTGATGGGCACCGATGAGATGGCACTGATGGACATCGATGAGGTAGTACTGACGGGCACAGATGAGGTGGCATTGATTGGCGGCGCTGCTATGCGGCACTGATGGGCACTCATAGGCGGCACTGATGGGCACTCATGGGCGGCACAGATGGGCGGCACTTATGGGTGGCACTGATGGATACTTATGGGTGGCACAGGTGGGCACTGATAGGTGGGCACTGTGCATGGATGGGCACTGTGGGGTGGCACTGATGGACACTGTGGGGTGGCACTGATTTTCCCAGTCAGTGCCCATTTGTGGGCACTGATTGGCATCTTTTTTCTTATTTTTTAATGCTTTTTGTTTTTTTGTTCTATATTTTTTTTGTTTTTGCACACCCTGGTGGTCCAGGGTGGGCATCCCTGGTGGTCCAGTGTGGTGATCCGAGGGGGGGCTGCGCTGATAAACAATCAGCGCGAACGCCCCCTGTCAGGAGAGCCGCCGATCGGCTCTCCTATACTCGCGTCTGTCAGACGCGAGTGAGGAAGAGCCATCGATGGCTCTTCCTGTTTACATCGTGATCAGCCGTGATTGGACACGGCTGATCACGTGGTAAAGAGTCTCCGTCTCCGTGAGAGACTCTTTACCGAGATCGGAGATGCAGGGTGTCAGACTGACACCCCGCATCACCGATCGCCGCGCTGCGTGCCCCCACAGGCGCGTGCGGCATGAAATCCTGCAGGACGTCCTGTCAGGATTGTGTAACCACTTCCCGGACGTAAATCGGCCATAGGCTGGGCGGGAAGTGGTTAATTTGCATAGTTTTTCTCTCACTTCCTGTTTGGCTATGGGGCAGGAAGTGAAGGCAAATCTCCCCAATTGGACACAGATAATACAAAATAAACTGACAGGGCCTATAACCCTCCCTCACTCTATCCAAAATTAAAGAAAATAAAACTTGTTGATTATAGTTCTTGTCAGGGGCGGACTGACCATTGAGTCACTCGGGCACTGCCCGAGGGCCCCATGCCACTAGGGGGCCCCATCCGGGTTGCCAGGCTCAGTAAAACCAGGGACAGTATGTAAAAATCTGTGTTTTTTTTAGATCTGTCCCTGATATGTCCGAAAATGACATGCTTTTAATGTGAATATCCCAAGATTTTAGCTGCCCGCCTCTGCACTACCTCCTGGCGTGGTGGTCATCTGTAAGCCAGAGGGGCCCCATAATCTTCTATTGCCCAGGGGCCCCATGAGTTGTCAGTCTGCCCCTGGTTCTAGTTTAAGCACAAATTTCATAGAGTTTTATTGAGAGCCCTAAGAAAATATAACCATGCCAATAGGCCAGGATAGAGCGTTGCTAATATGTAGGAATGTGTGTGTTAGAGCACCCCACCCAATGTTAACTAAAAAATTATTAATTTGCAAATAAGTATTATCTGCTCATTTTTTTGGGGATGTCTGCACCCCTGATAGTGACAACATTTGTGAGGTGTCTTCACCCTTTCTAATTCATTCACTTCCTGTCACATAGCCAAACAGGAAGTGAGGGTAAAACCTTACTAATATCTTTTCTTGGGGACACAGAGATCAATCTAAATAGTTTCCCATTATGTAAATTGCACTCTAGCATTTTGCTGTGTACACCCCAAATTATTAGGGATCGTGGACTTTGGGGTCCATTGACTAAAGGCAAATCCACTTTGCACTACAAGTGCAAAGCAAGGAAGAAAGAAAACAAAACAACTTTGCTTCTACAGGATTGGATGTTAAAACCATCAGTGCTTCCTCTCTGATTTTCAGCAACTATGCTTGTACTGCAGAGTGGCTTTGCCTTTACTAAACCCCAAACTAAATAATCATTTGGGGCAGGGATCCTCAAACTACGGCCCTCCAGCTGTTTTAGAACTACACATCCCATGAGGCCTTGTAATGCACTGACATTCACAGACATGACTAGGCATGATGGGAATTGTAGTTCCTGAACAACTGGAGGGCCGTAGTTTGAAGACCCATGATTTGGGGTGTACACAGCAGTGCTGGAGTGCAATTTGCTTAATGGGGACACTAGTTAGATTGACCTGTGTCCCCAAGAAATGACACTGGTAGGGTTTTAACCTCACTTCCTGTTCAGCTGTGTGACAGGAAGTGAAGCCAATTTTAAGAAAAGGGACACAAAGCTCAACACAAAAATAAAAAAACACAAAGCAGGGGTTCTAACACTCACTTGGCTTCCCTCAAACACCCACAATTTGAATAGGATTGCCTTGCACTAGATTTAAGCACAGTGCTGTAAATCAGCACGTCAAGCCTGTCCACCAATAGCAAACCTCCCCCACAGGCCATGTTTGCAGGTTTTCCTTCATCTTGCACATGTGCTTTAAAATACAGTCTGGACAGCAATTCTTGATAAGAGAAATCCACAAAACATGTCCTGTCGGGGGTACTTGAGGGCTGAGGACCACTGCAGAAAAAATAAAATACTTACCAGTTTTTGTCTTTAAAGTCATGGAGAATAAACATGGCAAACATTTCATGATTACACACCAGGAAAGAAGCTTAGACAAAAATCACACAATTTGTTAGGCCCAAACCTAGTTCAGCTGCAGCTGTCAACATATGTAGCATGAAAAAGTAACAAAAGACAAACTTAACAATTTTAAAGTAATTTTTATTGGTCAACAAAACAAGGAAAGCAAAAAAAGACAAACAAACAAAAATACATTTCAAAATTCTAAATAACCATAGCTTCACACATTTTTCATAAAATAAGGCCACATAGACAAATACATCAAAGTGAACATCATTTAAAAATAAACCAAAACCATTGGCAAAATATAACAAAACCCATGCAACAAACCACATTTGTGTTTAGCAACAGCATTTCTGCCAGCCTGCCCCTTCTGAGGGCAGCTGAGGACTGATCGATCCAAGCTTTTTATAACAGTGCTAGTAATGAAGCAATTGAAATCACATGAACAAATTGCAGTCTCTAGTTTGGGTGAGCTTGTAATTGGGCACACCTGCAATTAATCCAAACCACGCTCTATGAGCATCCAATGAGTGTTTTTCACCTTTTAAAAAGAAAGGATATTTTTTTTCTAAGTGTTTGAGCATGCTCAGTTCATCACACATGTAGGAACCAAGCTGCAATGGAATGAGAGCTTTTTTTTTTTTGTTTCCCCTGATCTGATGCTTTCCAGCCTGAAGGGGAGGTGTTAAAGACAGAAGTAAACACGCACATTTAATAATCTATTTGTGTGAAAAAAAAGGTTGCCAATTTTGTTTGGGAGCCACGTCGCACGACTGCGCAATTGTCAGTTAAAGCGACGCCGCGCCGAATCACAAAAACTTGCCCGGTCATTGACCAGAAATATGGTCCGGGCTCAAGTGGTTAAAAATTAACAAAACACAAAAGTGAGCCCAATTTTTGGGGATAATGTGAAAGATGATGTTACACTGAGTAAATAGATACCTTACATGTCACGCTTTACTATTGGAAACACTCCTGCAATGGGGCCAAAATGAATTCCGTGAATATCCCCATAGGCGACCTTTTTCTTTTTTTTCCAGGTTACCAGTTTATAGTTACAAAGAAGGTCTAGTGGTAAAAGTATTGCTCTCGCTCTAACGCACGCGTCAATACCTCACATGTGTGGTTTGAACGATGTTTATATATGTGGGCGGGACTTGCGTAAGTCCCGCCCACATATGTAAAAATTATTTTTACTTTTTGCTATAATAAATATCCCCAAAAATATATATTCAAAAAACTAAAAAAACCCTCAGTTTAGGCCGATACGTATTCTACATCTTTTTGGTTCCAAAAAATCGCAAATAGCGTTTAGTGTTTGGTTTTTGCAAAAGTTATAGCGTCTACAATTTTTTTTTTTGTTGTTTTAACTAGTTATTGGGGCGATCAGCGATTTTTATCGGTACTGCGACATTATGGCGGACACATCGAACACTTTTTTGGAACCATTGGCATTTTTCTAGCGATCAGTGCTGTAAAAAATGCATTGCTTACTCAAAAAATGCCACTGGCAGGGAAGGGGTTAACACTAGGTGCGAGGGAGGGGTTAAATATGTTCCCTGGGTGTGTTCTAACTGTAGGGGGGGGACTGACATGTGTAAATGACAGATCGCTGTTCATGAAGGGGAACTCCAGACCCCCCCAAAAAAAATAAGGTGGGTTCCCTCCAGGTGCATACCAGGCTCTTAGGCTTGGTCTGGAACATAAGGGGTTAAACCCGCGCAAAAAAAAATAGCGTGGGGTCCCCCCCAAGATCCAAACCAAGCCCTTATCCCAGGCACGCAGTCTGGTCAGACAGGAATGGGGACGAGCGAGCGCCCCCCTCCCTCCTGAGCCATACCAGACCACATGCCTTCAACATGGGGGAGTGTGTGCTGTGGGGGAGGGGGGCACTGCCCCCCCACCCCAAAGCACTCTTGCCCCCATGTCGATAGGGACAAGAGCCTCTTCCCGACAACCCTGGCCGTTGGTTGTCGGGGTATGCGGGCGGAGAGCTTATCAGAATCTGAGAGACCCCTTTAATAAAGGGGTCCCCAGATTCCGGCCCCCCACCCTATGTGAATGAGTATGGGGTACATCGTACCTCTACCCATTCACATGGGGGAAATGTAAAGTAAAAAAAACACACCACACAGAATAAAATATTTTATTAATCTGCTCCGGAGCCCCCCCTTTCTTCTTTAGCTCTCTTAGAAGGGGGGTTTCTTCTCTCCCGATCTTCCGCCGGGACCCTGGGCTTCGGTGATTTCTGCCGGGGGAGGGGGCCATCCCTCGGTCCTCTCCGGAGCCTTCCGCCGGATGCCCCCACCCCATTTAAGCCCTTTTTAATTAGGGAGGGGCATCCGGACTTCGGGGTCTTCTGCCGGGGGATGGCGCCTATCCCCCGGTCTTTCCGGTGCCTTCCGCCAGGGCTTTCTTCCGTCTTCTTTCTTCTCTCTTCCTTCTTCTGCCTGTCTCCTCCGCGGAGCACAGGGCTTGTCTCCGCTGTCTTCTTCCTTCTCTTCCATTCGATGTTGACACGACGAGGTTCCGCGCTGACATGCCGTGTCAGCGGCGGGCATGGACTTATATAGGGTAATGCCACCATGTGACCTCAACCCATGTGACATCACATTCCCTGGGCATGATGGGAATGTGATGTCACATGGGTTGAGGTCACATGGTGGCATTACCCTATATAAGTCCATGCCCGCCGCTGACACGGCATGTCAGCGCGGAACCTCGTCGTGTCAACATCGAATGGAAGAGAAGGAAGAAGACAGCGGAGACAAGCCCTGTGCTCCGCGGAGGAGACAGGCAGAAGAAGGAAGAGAGAAGAAAGAAGACGGAAGAAAGCCCTGGCTCCGCGGGGGAGCCAGGCAGAAGAGGGAGCAGAGAAGACAGAAGAGAAAAGACCTGGGAGTTGGCGCACCCCCGGCAGAAGACCAGGAAGACCGGAACCCTGGCGGAAGGCACCGGAAAGACCGGGGGATAGGCGCCATCCCCCGGCAGAAGACCCCGAAGTCCGGATGCCCCTCCCTAATGAAAAAGAGCTTAAATGGGGTGGGGGCATCCGGCGGAAGGCTCCGGAGAGGACCGAGGGATGGCGCCCTCCCCCGGCAGAAATCACCGAAGCCCAGGGTCCCGGCGGAAGATCGGGAGAGAAGAAACCCCCCCTTCTAAGAGAGCTAAAGAAGAAAGGGGGGGCTCCGGAGCAGATTAATAAAATATTTTATTCTGTGTGGTGTGTTTTTTTTACTTTACATTTCCCCCATGTGAATGGGTAGAGGTACGATGTACCCCATACTCATTCACATAGGGTGGGGGGCCGGCATCTGGGGGCCCCCTTATTAAAGGGAGCTCGCAGATTCCGATTAGCCCCGCCCGCATACCCCGACAACCAATGGCAAGGGTTGTCGGGAAGAGGCTCTTGTCCCTATCGACATGGGGGCAAGAGTGCTGTGGGGTGGGGGGGCAGTGCCCCCCTCCCCCACAGCACACACTCCCCCATGTTGAGGGCATGCGGTCTGGTACGGCTCAGGAGGGGGGGGGGCGCTCGCTCGTCCCCTCCCCCATTCCTGTCCGGGCCAGACTGCATGCTTGGGATGAGGGCTTGGTTTGGATCTGGGGGGGACCCCCGCGCCGAATCGGCGCGGGTTTAACCCCTCACGTTCCGGACCAAGCCTAAGAGCCTAATGTAGCCCTGAAGGGGGACCCGCGCCGATTTCAAGTTTGAAATTTGGCGCCGAGTTCCCCTTCAGGGCTGAAAACAGCTCGGAGATTCCCGTGCGCCGCGTCACGCAGCGCAATCACGGGTACGCCGCTTGGTATTTACCAAGATTTTCACGGCGTACTGACAAGGCGCACGGGAATCCCTGACTTTTCTCTCTGCGCATGCCCAGTATGCAAATGAACCTCCCGAGGTTCAGGCGCACTGTGCAAGCGTACGGGGATCTGTTTTCAAAAAACACTTTCCCTTTCAATTCGGCCCGCCAAACACTTTAAAACACATGTCACTTCACTTCCCCTGCATCCCCCCACCTCCCCCCCTAATAAACTCCCGCCCAAACCCCCGCAATTTACAGTTTAATGTGCCGTGCGCCAGGTCTGTACTGGTGCACAATGCACCCTCTCCTGGGCGCACGGAGCACATTAGTAACTAGGGAAATACACTGCACTAGCAGCGTATTTCTTTAGTAAATGGCCAAACGGCTGCTACTCCTGCTTTTACTCCATGAGTCATGGAGTAAAGGCTTGGTAAATCAGCCCCATAGTTTTCCTCGTCGAGTTCCTTGTTAGGCTTGTCGAGGAACTTGACAAGCTTGCTTTGCGTACACACAGTCAAGTCAAAATCTCCTCATTCTCAAACGTGGTGACATACAACACATACAACGGCAGGGGAAGTTTGATTCCACTGGCTAAACTCTTGGGGCTGGTTTTGCTAATCTCATGTGTTTGCGTGTTAAGTAAAAGTTTGTTAAGAGACGATTTGCACTTTTCAGTCTGTTACAGCTTGAAAAATGTGTTATCTCCATTACAAATGCTACCTTTAGCATACACGCTCGAGTTTCTCATCGGAAACCAGCCCGACCAGGAACCTGACGAGCCAATTTGAGACTCCCGTCAAGGAAAATGTACACACGACCGGTTTCCTCGGCAAAAAAATATCTCCCAGCAAGTTTCTTGCTGGTTTTTAATAAGAAACTCAGTCATGTGTATGAGGCCTTACATACCCAGTCAGGTTATGGTGAAAATGTTGGAATTTGATGTGCACTCAACCAAGTAATTTTGGGAACCAACCCCCACAATGTTTACTTGGAATACCTAAACACACATGTGGGTGATAAATAGCCACATATAAACTGACTGTCCTTCTGTGTTTTGCAGTTACTGGTATCCAGAGCATCTCATCTGCCTCAAGAGGACAATTTAAATAATATGTTTGTTCCATAACAGATCATGTCACGTTAATCCTTTTTTTTCCTGGTAGAATAAATTGAGCCCTGCTGAGCTATATCCTCGCCTTGAGCTCCATTAGAGCCAGCTGCTACTGAAACAGGAGAATAATCCTTAGAAGAAGACCGAGGAAAAGGTGAAGACAAATATTTTAGTAATTTAACTATCTTTCAGTAATGTAACAAAATCCCACATTTAATCGATGATGATCTAAATGTGCTGTTTCCATATTCTGATATTTTTGCATTACACATACACTCTGTTAATACAGAACCACAATTACATTAGATACAATTGTATGTCTGATGTTTGTGGAAACTTTTTATCTGTAAGAGGTAAAAAGTAATGAGGCACAGACTTGAATAGATGCCATAACCTGCATATAACCAGCTAACTGCCTGTATGATGGCTCTAATACTGGTGTTGCTTTGCCAGGGGTTCTGGGCTGCTCTGCTTTTAATCTTGCACTATGGGGTTGATTTACAAAAAGAAAATATACTGTTAAATTTTCTAGGGAAATTACACATTGCAAGGGATTTTTCCCTAGAGATTGGTAAATGGGTCGAAGGGCTGCTGATTTTAATCATCCAAACATGCGCAAGCACAAATACTTTGTGATTTTTTGCATGAGGGTTATCTTTGCAAAGTTACATTTCACCACATTATATAAGCTCTGGGGAAAATTCACTTGCAAAATTGAATATCCCCTGCAAAATTAACAGCCTATTTGCCTTTGGCAAGTCAACCCCTTTATACCTGTTTAGCACCCTGAAGTTTAGACAGGGTTGCTATTAAATTTAGTTGCCAGGCGATAGTTGCCTTGGCCAATTGTTAGGAGGTCAATTGATTCCTCTCCAAATCTGGATTTGTTGCACCCTTTCTCTTCTGTCACTGAGTGGCACTATGCTAGTGACATTAGATAAGACAGGGGCTTTGCAAGCTCAGACATGAATGGATAGGGTGTCTCAGCCAATGGGCAGGGATCTTATTTAGTCCCTTGGCCTGCTGGGAGAGCCTACGCTTGAAGAGTATCTGTGAGTGCCAAGCCAGGGACCCAGCAGGGATGAGGCTTGAGGAAGATACTGAGTGCTAAAAGTGGAGGAGCTCAGGGGATCCAGTGGCAATTGGATCCGAAGTCTAGTGAAAGACTGGTAGTTTGTTGAGTGAAGATCCACAGTGAGTGATTGTGGAGTAAACAGAGAAATGTTTGTGTTGCCAATAGTTGAATACAACTACCGTTAGTATAGTAACTTCTACAAGATTGTTGCCATAGGAAACTATCTATACAGAAGTTGTGTCTGGCTGGAGGCCTTCACCTCTATAGCTGTCTACCTATGGAAGTCTTGGAGTCTGCCTATTATCATTGCATCTACTTAAGGGTGTCCTGGCCCTCTGTTTAAAAGACAATAAATCTCTTTGCATTCAAAAAGTGTCTGGCGCCTACCATTTCATCTTACATTACACCCACCATGCCTTGTAACCCACTCTACACAGAAGGATGTCAGCTGTCCCTAACTCTGGAGGTCACCGGGACTTTGCTACACCTGCATTAAGTATCCTCTTACTGCAGAAGAGACGCAGTGTGGTAGGTGATATACTGTATTTCCCTAATATTTATAAATTGGTGAATGGATTTAATTTTTGATTCCATTGGGTTGCACACAAATCTGCACCAAACAAATTTCACCAACTTGCAAATACAGGCTGGCCATAGATTATGCTTTTTTTTCTGGTACGAGTTTCCTTTAGATTTACCAAAACCATATAATATGAGGTAAAACCTAAACATTCTAATTTGTATGCAGTCAAGCAGGCCCTTGCAGTACCTAGTTAAAGGTAAATCTAAAGGAAATTGAATATGAACATTGTATAATGTATGGCTAGCCATAGTTTTCAGTCAGTAATCTTTATATGACAATCACACATACAGGTGTGATTATAGGTTAGAATATCATTATAATATCGTTAGAATATCATCAAAAAGTTAATTTATTTCAGTAATTTAATTCAAAAAGTGTAATTTATATATTTTATATAGATGTGTTACACATGGAGTGATATATTTCAAGCATTTCTTTCTTTTAATTTTGATGTTTGTAGCTTACAGCTGGTGAAAATCCAAAATTCAGTATCTCTGAAAATTAGAATATTACATAAGACCAATAAAAATAGGATTTTTAATACAGAAATGTTGGCTGATTCCCTTTGGGGTTTAGGTCAAGCGAGTTTGCTGGCCAATCAAGCACAGTGATACCATGATCATTAAACCAGGTATTGGTACTTTTGGCAGTGTGGGTAGGTGCCAAGTCCTGCTGGAAAATAAAATCATCATCTCCATAAAGCTGGTCAGCAGAGGGAAGCATAACAAGAGCATAACGGCGTTACGTCACACTCCACGTGACTTCTTCAGGGGCCCCTGAAGAAGTAACGTGGAGTGTGACGTAACGCCGTAGGGAAATCAAGGCTGACAGCGCGGACCAGGAGCAGCGGAGGTGATAGTAAGACAGTGTGAATACACTTCAAACATACCCTGCTTACTTTGTTTTTTATTTGTGTAAGAGTCCAACTTTTTACTGTTATCAATAAATCCTTTTTTACAGAGAATACTACACTATTGTGGCCTTTTCTCCTCTTGCTGGGCTCGGGTTGGAGCAATCCCCCACCGTCCCTCTTCCCCCATTCTAGCTACCTGTAAAACACTGGATCGTGCAGTACAGTGGATCAGTCATTTGGACACCCAGTAGAACTGAGGAGATTACCACTTGACTTATGTGCCTAATTATAATACCCGGGAGGTGAGAGTTTTGGGAGACAGGTGGAGGAGCACTTACATTCAATAATACAACTAAACCAGGGGTGGATCTGAAATTTGGACTATCAGGAGGGCCGAGAACCTCTCATCCATGGGATCAAATATATTACCTTTACTTTATTTTTGCACTATTGAACCATTGCCATCATGGACATTTATTATCTAGAAATCACGGACTGCACTTTATTATAGAACAGCTGCTTTCAAAAACAGTTCATGTGTTTGCACCATATTATAGAGTTGTTATATTTAAGCATCAGTTCACATTCATGGTTTCAGTCACTGTTTGCTACAGGATTGTTTATATGTCATTTATATTTATTTTAACATATATCTGATTTTTTACGTTTGTATTATACTGCTTGCTAGTGTGCATATACAGTATGACACACGGTGTCAGCACTATTTAAATGTATGTTTGAACTTTAGCGCTAATCATTTATTTACTTATGTCTATTTTTTATGTTCAGTGAACGTCACGAGATTCAGCAGCTTTAGTTGTGTTTTATACTTTCACACTTTTCCATATACTCACAGTAGCGTGAAAGATTTACTTTATACACATCTAATAACTGGAGAGCTATAAGAACACAGATTTCCAGTTATTAGATGAATTGGCTTCATTGGTTTTCTTTCTTCTGCCTTTTTCCCTTTATTTTCACCTTGTGATCCTGCCAGTAACACACTTGCAGTCCTGGGCTGACAATGCTCACTCAATAGGGGTTATTTACTAGAACTGGAGGAGTGCAAAATCTGGTGCAGTTGTCTATGGTAGCCAATCAACTTCTAACTTCAGCTTGTTTAATTAAGCTTTGACAAAAAAAAAAAAAAAAAACTTTAAGCTGATTGGTTTCTATGCAGAGTTGCACCAGATTCTTCACGTTTCAGTTTATAGTAAATAAAACCCACAATTTTGTATTTTAAGTAGCATTGTCACCTAAGGGGAGTTTTTTCTTCCACAGAGATATCTAGGAACAATGCTTCCTGATAACAGTCACAGCTTGAGAGCACAGGAAGTCACAAACCTTTGGCAGGGGGTTAGCACTGATGAAACAGATATAACAAAATGTTTTCAATTATAACAGACCAAAGAAGAACAAATAAGAAAAGTTCATTGTTAGGGTTACATATACTTAAAATAGGGTTGCAGGGATCCTAAATACAACCAATGTCTAATTATAAAATAGTTTAAGAAATTTATACGACAACCACATTTTCATTTAGCATCAAACTGAAGCCTCCAGGTCCTAAACCAAAGTTCATTAGGCAATAAAAGTTCTTTGGCATAGGTCATAAGTGGTTAACGCTTGGACAATTTTGTGACGATAACACAAACATTAACCACCTGCCGCCAAATCACGTACATGTACAGTACATCATTTTGGGGAAGTGGTTGTACCAGGATGATGCCTGCAACCAGAGGCATCACCCCAGTACTGTTTTTTTAGAGTGGACAGTCAGTTTTCATGGAATAACAACCGATTGAGAGCCACTCGGCCGTTATCACAAGCAGCAGGAGAGGACGCCCCCCCCCTCCCGCCACCTTCTGCCAGTCCGCCCGGCTTTCCCTGTCCCACCAGGAGACCCAAGCGGCACATCCGGCTTCGATCGGGTCTCCGATGTAGTAACCAGGACGTCACTTCCAGTTTACTCGACAGCCGACGGCTGCCTATTACTGTCACAAGGGATATTTACATTCCTTGTGACAGCAATAAAAGTGATCAGAATTTTTTTTTAATGGGACAGTGTAAAACAAAACAAAAAATAATAATAATAGAAAAAAAAAGTTGAAAGCACCCCATCCCAGCGCGCTCGCACGCAAAAGAAAATGCATACATAAGTTGTGCCCACAAATGTAATCAGCGTTCAAATCACACATGTGACCATTAGAGCGAGAGCAATTATTCTAGCAAAATACCTCCTCTTTATCTCTAAACAGGTAACCGTTAAAGAAAATGTAAGCATCGTCTGTGGAGATTTTAACGTCACCATTGCAAAATTGCGTGCAATTTCAAAGCGCAACATGTTAGGTATCTATATAACATACCATAACATAATTTTTCACATAATACAAAAAAATTGGGCTACTCTTTCTTTTTTTAATTCAGTGAAGTGTATTTTTTTTCCAAACAAAGACCGCTGAGCAAATAGTGACCACCATTTTGTTCTCCAGAGTCTCTGCTAAACAAATATATATAATGTTTGGGGGTTCTAAGTAATTTTCTAGCAAAAAAAATACTGATTTTAGGCTTGGTCTTGACGTGGTTAAAAATGACCCAAAAAATCATCAAGTGGGAGTGGAAGGTAAATCAATTGAGTAAATAATTTTACTTTTGTGTCATATCTGACTGTCAGTTAATTTTTATATTTATTGGCCTGCATGATTCTTTGTATAAAAAGTAACATTAGGCTTAAAATGTCTTGCATTGACCCAAATCCTGCATTACATTTGATCTTGTTTGTTCTAAATCACATACTTTTAGTTTATATCAAGACATTCAAGCCCATACTTCCTTCAGAAAATATGTTGGGGTGGATATTAACGAACACACATATTCAAAGGTATTTGAACTGACAATTTATTATATAACATGAAAGGGTCTAACTCTATTAGATCCAATGCCAATTAACATTTGTTTGTTTCTCTGTATGAATTGCCTGAATATTAGCCACTTGCCAACCGGCTAATGCCGATTTACTTTGGCAGAATGGCACCGCTGCGCATAGCCTGTACGTTGCTTTGAATTTGCTGCCGCTGACGCGCCCATCCCCCCACAGTTAGAATCACACCCTAGGACACACTTCAACCCCTTCATCGCCCCCTATCGCTTAACCCCTTCACTGTAATCAGTGCATTTTTTTTTGTTTACAAGTAATCAGTGCATTTTTATAGCACTAATCACTGTATAAATGACAATGGTCCCAAAATAGTGTCAAAAGTGTCCGATGTGTCTGCCATAATGTCGCAGTCACAATAAAAAAATCGCTGATCACCGCCATTACTAATAAAAAAATACAAAAAATAAAAATGCCATAAATCTATCCCATATTTTGTAGACGCTATAACTTTTGCGCAAACCAATCAATATACGCTTATTGCAATTTTTTTACCAAAAATATGTAGAAGAATACATATCGGCCTAAACTGAGATATAAATTTGTTTTTTCATATATTTTTTGGTGATATTTATTATAGCAAAAAGTAAAAAATATAGCTTTTTTTTTCAAAATTGCTCTTTTTATGTTTATAGAGCAAAAAAAAATGCAGTCGCGATCAAATACAACCAAAAGAAAGCTCTATTTGTGGGAAAAAAAGGACATCAATTTTGTTTGGGTGCAACGTCGCACAACCGTGCAATTGTCAGTTAAAGCGACGTAGTGTCAAATCGCAAAAAGTGCTCTGGTCAGGAAGGGAGGTAAATTCTTCCGGTGGTTGAAGTGGTTGGAAAACATGGTAGAAGACAAAACTAATCATATTGTAAAATAATTCTTAAATATCTTAGCAGGCCTTTTCCTCAAAGTTTGGCAAAAAAAAAAAAAGACGAAGAAGAAAAGCATGTGTGCTGCTTACTCAGAAGATGCGTAGGATGTGGAAATGAAAGTACAGACAAGGATGTGACTTATTATTCTTGTTATTCTAGTTATTTTCATGCTATTTTATGGGTGGAACAATACCGTCTTTTAGTATCACTGTGGTGCGATTGCTAATGACATTTTCAGTAACTGTCATTGCAGCAATTTGAGCTATAAAAAGAGCAAAAACTCAATGATCATTGAATCAACTAACACTTTTCCTACTGATTTGTGAAATTGTCAAGTTATAGCGTCTGGAGTATATTGTTTCAATGTATTCAGAGAGCAGTTAAATGCAGGTATATATATATAGCTGAGAATGTGGGTGTATCTGGTATTGTTGACTCGGGAGTGGGTTATCCAAGGTATTCAACTTGTTGGTTCTTAGGAAATAGTGAGGCTAATTTACTAAAAGTGTTAGGAATCTTTACCCAGAATTTATTGTGTGCATACTCAGTTCCAGCACCCAGTATTTATTTTTCTTGCTGCCATATCCAGCATTTGATTTTTCTAGGCAGCTACAGTGAAGCCTCGTACACACGACCAAGGAACTCGACGGGCGAAACACATCGTTTTCCTCGTCGAGTTCCTTGTTAGGCTGTCAAGGAACTCGACAAGGCAAGTTTCTCCATTCCCGTCGAGGAAAAAGAGAACTTGCTCTCTTTTTGGCTCTTAGAGTTTCTCGACAGTTTCCTCGACGAAAATGTACACACGACCGGTTTCCTCGGCAACAAAAATATCTCCCAGCAAGTTTCTTGCTGGTTTTTGCAGAGAAACTCGGTCGTGTGTACGAGGCCTGAGTGATTCATTAATTGGAGGGCTTCAAAGTATACAAACTTGTGCAAGCTTAGCTAGCAAAAGAGTAGAAGGAAAATGGGGTACTAAATCCTATTCTACTGCCCTGTGGCAAAAATAGCAGCGCATCATAACCCATTGATAGTGATATAATAGTGAAAATAGATTTATAGAGATACCAAATGATTCTGAAATTGTTTATATCATTCACATCGATGGAACGGGTCCCACCAATGCACCTTTCCCTCCACTGCCCAGCATCCATTAATATAATCATACATCATTTCATCATCAATACATAAGTAAATGTATAATTTAATATGGAACCCTTGTTTAAAAACCCAAAAAAACAAACATGCCATTACTCCACTGTGCAGTTTGTTTTGCATAAAGTGGCCCTGACTATCCTCTTCTAGGGTCCCCATGGCGGTGCTGGTAGCTCCTCCTTGCAACAGGTGTTCACGTTAAAGAAGGGCTATCATACCTGCGAAATATTTTTATTTTTCTACAGAATTTTCAGTCGTTTTTCTTTTATAGCGCAAAAAATAAAAAACCCAGAGGTGATCAAATACCACCAAAAGAAAGCTCTATTTGTGTAAAAAAAAGGACAAAAATTTCAAATGGGTACAATGTTGTATGACTGAGTAATTGTCATTCAAATTGTGAGAGCACCGAAAGCTGAAAATTGGTTTGGTCAGGAAGGGGGTTTAAGTGCCCAGTGGTCAAGAGGTTAACAAATTGTAAGATTTTTTTTTAGATATATAGAAATGATTGTGTAATGTGAACACTGGGGTTGATTTACTAAAACAGGAGAGTGAAAAAATCTGGTGCAGTTGCACATATAAACGAATCAACTTCTAGGTTTATTTGTCAAAGCTTAATTGAACAAGCTGAAGTTATTAGCCGATTGGCTACCATGCACAGCTGCACCAAATTTTGCACTTTCAATTTTAGTAAATCAACCCCACCATGTGTTAGTGACTAATGTAATACTGACAATACATTCTCAGTATAAATATATAGGCCCGGATTCACAAAGCACTTGCACCGACGTATCTCGAGATACACCGCGTAAGTGCAAATATGCGCCGTCGTATCTGTGCACCGTGCCCACAAACTAAGATATGCCTAAAAATAGGCTTCATTCCACCAACGTAACTTGCCTACGCCAGCGTAGAGTGGGCGCATATTTATGCTGGACGCATGTGGCGCTCCCATTGATTTTCTATTCAAATATGCAAATGAATAGGCGTAGGCAAGTTACGTCGGTGGAATGAAGCCTGTTTTTAGGCGTATACACTGATTCACGATCGTACTTGCGCCCGACGCAGGCTACGACTGGTGCGCGTAAGTTGTACGTACCATGCAAAGCCTGTGTATTTTAGGTAGTTTACATTGGACGTGAATATGACTAGGCGTAGGTTACGTTCACGCCGTAGGCAGTGATCCGGAGTATCTTAGGCAGTTGTTCCGACGTGATTGTGAGCATGCGCACTGAGATACGTCCACAGGACAGGGAATGCGCCGTTCGTTATACGTATCTGTCTGGCGCTCGGCCCATCATTTGCATGGCTCACGCCCACTTCCACCTATGCCGGCTTTCGCCTAGGAAACCCAGCGCAGTTTTGGGAGGAAGTGCTTTGTGAATTCCATGCTTGCCTCTCTGCGCTGCGTCGGCGTAGCGTAAAGGAGATACGCTACGGCGGCATAAATGTGTGCCGCTGTCTGTGAATCCGGGCCATTGTATTTAGTAGGTGCTGAACTGATTAGGATATAATATGTACACATACACATTCCAAAGTATTCTATCTGTTATATGTTCTTCGTTACTTTTGCTAGTATCATTACACTTTGTGGAGAGTGATAGTACTTAGAATGTAATGAGCAATTGTTACATGACAGTTGCTAAAACCTTTTGCCGTTATGGGTTTCTCACTAATTTCAAAGTCCATGTACAATACCTGGTATGCACCCCACACACTTTAATGATTCAATTACTTTGAATTCTGGGAACATGATGTAGGTTACTAGGGTAAGGAAATTTTCTCATGTGGATATGATATTGGAGTTTGTTTCTGCCACTTATTAAATCAGAGAAAGCTATTTGGATGAGTGGCATAGTGGGCCAGATTCACATATAATTACGTTGCTCCTGGGCAGCGTAACGTATGTGATTTACGTTACACCGCCGCAGGTTTACAGCGTAAGTGCATGATTGTCAGAACACTTACCTTTAAACTTGCGGCGGTGTATCGTAAAAGCGCTCGGCGCAAGCCCGCCCAATTCAAATGGGGCGGGCACCATTTAAATTAGGCGCGTTCCCGCGCCGAGCGTACTGCGCATGCTCCGTCGGGTAAATTACCCGACGTGCATTGCGCTAAATGACGTCGCACCGACGTCATTTGCTTAGACGTTAAAGTAAATGGCGTCCAGCGCCATTCACGGACGTCTTACGCAAACGACGTTGATTTTTAAATTTCCACGCGGGAACGACGGCCATACTTAACATGGCTTAGGACAACTAGGGCTCAGCCCTAATTTTACACGACGTAACTTGACGGAAACGACGTACAGTTAGATCGACGGGCCGTTCGGACGTTCGGGGATCGCCGTAAGTATTCATTTGCATATACTACGCCGGCCGCAATGGCCTCGCCACCTAGCGGCCGGCCTAGAATTGCACCCTTAAGATCCGATAGTGTAATTCAATTACACCTGTTGGATCTTAGGGCTAGCTATGTGTAACTGATTCTATGAATCAGTCGCATAGTTAGGACGGCCCTAACACAGAGATACGACGGCGTATCAGGAGATACGCCGTCGTATCTCTTTGGTGAATCTGGCCCAGTGTCCTTAACAATACAGACCAGGTCCAATTAAATGTGGCCAACTACTACTATCTATGTCATAACCTGGAAAAATGAAAACCTTCACAGCCTTCCCATACGGACTTTAATCACTGGCTTATTGTTCTTATTCCTTTTCTGTATAAACAGCAAAATTAAAAATTTTGAAGAAACGTTCCAACCCTTTGGAGAACTATGACACAGATGCCCAATTCTAAAATCAATTGTTTGTAATTTTCATACAATATATGACTGCTCATCATGTGACATTATCATTTTGTGTATGACCATCAGCCCAGCACATCACAGGAAGAGCTACTAAAATAAAAATCTATATAACAAACTATACTTTTGTTTTTGCTTGCCTTTTACTTGCTTGTTTGGTTTTCATTATTTACCAAAGTACCCAATTAGCTAGATCAAATGAGTATTTAAGACCTTGCTGATCTGCTAAACTGCAGCCAACAAAAGTGAAGTTAGATCCTGAATAACAAACTGTTTAATGATTTTTTTGTTTTGATATACCAAGTGCATTAATTAACCTTTCCAGAATTGACCTTTTTTTAAATTTCTAAAATGTAAAAAAAGTCTGATTCTTTTCTGTAAACGGACTACAGGTATTTCCAGTCTACGCAGTACAGCCAGTCATATTCTCTATCCGTACATTTGTAGGTCACAGATGTGAACATTTTGCATAAGAGGTGTTGCATAAGACTGCTATAACACCTTCACATTTTGCAAGGGAATGTTTAACAAACAAGAATCACAGCTAAAGTAAAACATTTAAAATAGATGATAAAAAAGCCTTTGTTCTATTCCTCTTTTGAAAAAGGGTGTGGGCTGGAGTTTAGGTCCTTATTGTGTGTGTTGTATATTTTACCTGAAGTGGGAAAGACAGTGATGTTTGTAGATGTTGGGCGCATGTAGGATTCATAATTACTACCTTCCTTTTTATGTTACCTCTTTACAGCCTCCTCCAATTTTCCAATTCTTTTTATTTAGCTGCTCTGATCTGACTTTGCGTTGGAGGGTGGTCACATTCATTCTTTATTTATACCAGCTTGAACAAATATGGGACTTTTATGGTGCTGACACAAGTACAGATTTCTTAAAAAGTTCTAAATTAAATGTTCATTAAAATCTCCTAAATAGAAAGGAAATGTATACCGTTTTACATAACATAAACAGCAGAAAATATTGATGTCTTGCTTTTCCTGTTGTTTTCCTCAACATGTTTCACCGACAACTGCTTTGTCAGGAAGAGTGTTGCCAAATATTAAGAGGCTGCATGCAGATAACATATACACGTAATACAATTCATATTTACATAACATTTAATTTATCAGATCAGCAAACTTAAATCATCACGTCATGCTTACCCACATAAGGGTTTTTTCAAAGACCAACTAAGCCAACATCCATCAGTTAAAGAAAGGTATCTGTCAACAATTAATAGGGTTGTAAATAATTGACCACAAAGGGGGCAACAAGACCACAGCTACAAAAAAATATACAGAAACATATGTATATACTAAAGTCATATATATATATATATATATATATATATATATATATATATATATATATATATATATATATATATATATATATATATATACATACACACATATGTTCCTTTCCTCACAAAATATAAAGAAACATATGCATACGCTAAAGTCATAAATATATATAGGAAATGCATATAGGGGCGCCTCCTCATATGTATCCTCCCAAACCTTTTTTACCAATGCTCAACAAAATTGTTTACCAACCAATAGAAAAATAAAATACTCTTTGGGGAACGGGTAACACACCCTGGGGACTTTCAAACGGTGCTAGTAAATACGATAACACGAATAATATAAAAAAGTAGAAAAATGTGATTATTGGAAAACAATCAATATAAAAAAAACATCCGATAAATATGAGTTATAGCTCCAAACATGAGCTTAAAGGAACCTGTTGCAGAAGTTGCTCTACATGTTTTGCTCGAATTGAGCTTCTTCAGGAGCTTGAACAGGTAGTGCTACAGGTCCAAAGGAAAAATACACAGGATGGAACAGAGATTAATAAATCTATATGTATAGGTACAAATTAAACAATACAATGCAGTACATATAATTGGGGGGAAACAAATATAATAAATACATACAATGATTGATATAGATATAATAAGTTCACATACATTAAAGTGCATAATCCTGGCACAGACAACTTACCATAGAGGACCGAACCAAATTAGAAAATATATGAAAGCATAATGGGAAATGGAAGAGCCAAGCCGCACACGTCGCCGTCAGTAAATTGGGACCATGAATCAAAAAATCTCGACACTCAATCACGAGCCATAGTAAGAAAGAGCAAGGAAAAACAAGGGTGGGACTTTAAATGAGGCATGCACCCCAGGAGGACAACGGTAACGATAGACATTGGCAAGTAATTGACCCAGTAGTACCAAACAAATAATATGAAATCATTGCCTGATAACAATGGGCAGTCAGTTATTTAATAGCATGATAATTATACAATAAATACAGTAATCACATGATAAAACTGTTACAATAATCAAAGGAATATTGTGTAACTTACAACAGTTCATGGTATTGGTAATCAACATAATTGGAACAGGTACATACTGGGAATGATGTCAAGAAAGGGGGGGGCCAATTCATTGGAGCGTGTCTCCATGGTATATAGATATAGTATTAGTACGTTGGTACAATCCACTAGTATAAAGAAAAGATAATTGATATTAGAGTGTCAAATAATGACAAAAGGGGAGCATCTAATAGCTCACAGTAATATAAAGTAAGTGCATAATGTAGCCATTACACAATCTCCAATTCGTTGGGGTATCTCCAAATTCCATTATAGTCGATGTATAGAAGGAGGGGTTAAAAGTATAATAGCAGCTGGTAAAAGGGGGCATCTAGTGGCTCCTCCATAGTACTCGTATACCATGGCTACGAGTACTATGGAGGAGTACTATAGTGTTTTATCATGTGATTACTGTATTTATTGTATAATTATCATGCTATTAAATAACTGACTGCCCATTGTTATCAGGCAATGATTTCATATTATTTGTTTGGTACTACTGGGTCAATTACTTGCCAATGTCTATCGTTACCGTTGTTCTCCTGGGGTGCATGCCTCATTTAAAGTCCCACCCTTGTTTTTCCTTGCTCTAAGTATCGGGGATGGAAGCGCTCGGCTCTATGCCTTGCGCTTCATTTAAAGTCCCACCCGTTTAGTGTTCTCTATTTACATAGTAAGAAAGAGCCTAATGTAGACAAAAAATATATGTATTAGACACAATCAGATCGATCCTCTAGAATGTTTGAGCAAGTGTACACCTAAGGTACATTCCCTTTGTAATCAAGGAACATACCTTGCTTAGATAGTGAAACGTGGAACCAATAAGTTTCCAAAAGCACAACTTAATGGCTGTGCCTTTTTGAAGTGCATCCCAGGTTTAGAGAGATGCCATACAACCAGAGATGACTGGGTGCCTAATATGCACAAGCAGTGCAGATATCTGCAAAAAAATCATGGAAAAGGGGATGTAAAGAATACAAAAATAGCGCCATACGAAGGGGGTCAAACCTCCATGTGTTAATAACCCCATTCATTGGCGAACTATATAGCAAACAATGGGATATCTGACAAAGGAATTACCTGTGGTGAAGAGTCCCAACATTGACCAGGTCTCCAACATTGGAGGAGCTGAGCCCTCCAATGGCTCCGTTTCAAAAGGGTTATGCCAAATGTCACAGCTGAGACTCGGCTGGTAATGATCCCAGCCCCTTACCAGGTGATCAGCTGTCAGCCAATGACAGCGGTTCACGTGATGTAAACAGAAGATCAGTAATCTTTTTCTTTTTCGATCACCGGCTTCTGTCAGAGGAACATTGTCTGTGCCTGCCAGTGCCACCTATCAGTACCCACCAGTGCCACCTACCAGTGCCTACAGTGCCACCTAGCTTTGCCCAACAGTGCCACCTATGAATGCCCACCAGTACTGCCAATAAATGCACATAGTGCATGCATATCAGTGTGCTTCAGTGCCGCCCATTAGTGCCAACCATCAGTGAAAATGTGCTTTCCTAACACTTAACCGCCTCTCCGCCAATCAGGTGCATGGGTCTGTTACCCGTCACCTGATTGGCTGAAAGGGCAGGTGCTGTGATTGGATGCCTATTAGGAAGAGGGGAGGAGATGCATGGAGGACTCAGGAGCCGCTGTCTGACCCGCTGCAAGGTCCCAACGCTCACCGCAGAAAAGCCTTGTAAATAGAGAACTGCAATTATTTTTGTTGTTTTTGAAAACTGTTAGGAAATATTTTTTTTCTTCTGACACCAGCATATATTTACAGGTATAGGCTCTGCCCCCTGCCCAATCCCATTGTTTTCCTCAATGCTCAACCAGTAATGCAGTTGTTTAAAGGAAGATATTTTTTTTAATCGTCACCTTGCCAGATTCATCTGTCCTAGCCGCACAGGTTCAGGCTCTCGTGTGGTGAAGCACCCTTCCGTACAGGTTGTAAATCTCCTATAAGAGGTGGCCACCCCCATATCCCAGGTATTGGCGTGCAGGATACTGGTCTCTAGGGATTGCACAAGGGTCTCCTTCATCATGACTCCATGGATGAACATTCATTGGACTTCCTGGTCCGGGAACCTTCTATTTTCCTTCCTGAGATTCCATACCTCACACAGCGTGGCCAAGTGTATCATCCAAAATCAGCCAAGTTAGATCTAGCTGCTGGGAGACCAAGAGATTAAATCTTCCCTGGGGGGTCACACCTTTAGCATTTGAAACCTTGTTGAAGCCAGGGCACCTGCTACAAACTTCATGTAGCTCAGGTATGCAAATTAGAAGAAAACTGGTCGCACACCACAGTTGTAATCCAATAAAACGTCCTTTATTCTTCAAACATGGGACAATAGCGCAGGATAGGTTACAGTTGACATGTTTCACAAGTAGGAGTGCTTAGTCACATGTCAACTGTAACCTATCCTGCGCTATTGTCCCATGTTTGAAGAATAAAGGGTGTTTTATTTGATTACAATTGCAGTGTGCGACCAGTTTTCTTCTCATTTGCATGTCATTGCGGTAGCGAGCTGGGGTCAGCACCTGTGAATAATCCATTGCATACCACACCTGAGCAATAGTTTGTTCTCAAATTTGAAGTTAGCTCAGGAATGCAGGCAAGAGGTTGTGCTTAGCTGAGAAAGCCCCTCTTCTCAAAAAGAAGAATGCCCATGAAAACTCCTGGGATAACTGACATTATTTCGGCCTAGACCAGAAACCAATTGAAGAAATATAAGTTTAAAACAAATAAATATAATATACCTTCCTATCAATTTTCTAAGGCTAGCAGCATAAGGATTAAAAATAGTTCATGTTTTTTGAGAATTGAGTTGAGATATATACAAATACAGACACACAATATAAAATATACACACAATGTGAGCCACTATCAAGTGTAAACTTTGGGAGGTAGATTTAATAAAGGTAAATAGACAGTTTACTTTGCAAGGAAATGTTTTCTTTGCAAGAGAATTTTCCCTTAGATTACTGAGGGGAAGCTCTGCTGATCATCCAATCACGTGATTGGGTATTCTTTGCAAACATTATTCCACACATTTGCAAAGTGAAGATTGCTTGTATGAATAACAGCCTATTTGCCTTTCGTAAATCAACATTATTATGTGCAATGGCATCCTTCTGTAACAAGATTTCCAAAAGATATATTTTCCAATACAATGCATGTGCTGACTTCTCTTGTGTTCATACAGTTTCCTAGTCACAGTGTTTGACCCCAAAACAAACATGCTCTTAGTCAATAGCCTCTGTTGGATCAGTACTCACCATATGGGATGGATGTTTACTATATATTACAAAAAGGTCAGTCTGAGCTGTTTGTCAATCCAGGGGTTCTTAATCCCTTAGGCTAAATGACTGTTATTTATTGTTTCCATGAGCAATATGAATCTTTATCAATCCTCTTATTGTTGGTAAATGTTCACATAGTGGATCCGCAGTATAAAAGATTAGTTGCACTTGCTGGGGAGTTTTTTTTTAATTAATGTCCTGATGTGGATTGTAATGAAGGACAATTGTTATGCTTACATTTCAACATAAACTATTATAAGTGTCTAGCTCTGCTAGCAAATCCTACAAAAGTAGGATATTACATACCGTATTTATTGGCGTATACCGCACACTTTTTCCCCCTGAAAATAGGGGGAAAATCACGGGTGCACGCTATACGCCGATAGTGTACCTTGGGCTCGGAGGGGAAGGAGGGGGACGAGCGATGCCGAGTGCCGCCGTTGCACCGCCGGAATTCACGAGCTGTCTCTCCTGTTTACTCGGCTCTAACGTCACACACACAGTCCTGCTTCCGCCACCGGCATTGGACCAGTGTTCTATCAATCACAGGAGCTGGTCCAATGCCGATGGCGGAGGCTCGGTGATTCCCTCACTCACAGGAGATGACGGCTTGGTGATTCCCTTACTCCACGAGAGAAGGTGAGGCTGCAAATGGGCACATAGGCTGCATCTAGACAAATCAAACTTAGGGGCACATAGGCTGCATTTAGGCTGGAGCTGGGCACATAGGCTGCATTTAGGCTGGAGATGGGGCACATAGGCTGCATTTAGGCACAGATTAGGTTGCATTGAGGCTGCAGATGGACATTGACCACAAATAAAAAAAAAAAAAATTCCTGAAACTTCCCGCTGAAATTGGGGTGCGCGTTATACGTCGGCGCGCGTTATACGCTGATAAATATGGAAATTTTGAGTAACTTCTGTTACATTATATGTCTTAATTTTTTTTATTTTGCTATCAAAGTAAAGGTTAGGGTGATTGTAGATCATGATTAAATGTGTTACAGATAGAAGCAGTCTTTTATCAAAGTATGGCCTTGGCATGTTATCTTTCATTGCTTATTTATAGCTTTTCTAACTGTTGGTGTTGTCCATGTGTTCTGTACTGGAATCAGTGAATACATTTTTAAGAAACGATTCCTTGTTAGCTCTTATTCATACACCCTATTTTACATACTGAACCTCTCCCAGGTGTGGTGTAGAGATCTGTATAAGGATGCTGAGCATGCAATATGCCACCATATGTCCTGCTGTGCTAAGACAAAATGGTTGGGTTACATGGCTAGAAGGCTTCTGCTTCTAATGTAGCAAAATAGAAGAGGGTTGCAGCTTGTGATGACACAGAGGACTTAGGTTTGCTTTTTTAAACCCAGATTTAGGGTCTTGTGAACTTTTATTTACCCATTTCTTTCTTGTTTCCTTGCTTTAATGGATAAAAACCTTGTGTGTTTTGTTGAAGGATGTCAGTGTACCATGGGTTTCTGTAGCTCACCAGCCCCGCCTCTACAAGTATGAGAAAACATTCAAAATACCTTAATGTGTCTTACCTATAAGCCTAGGTTCACAGTATTGCGGGTGGCTATTGCTCAAAATGCAAGGGGATGCCATTCATTCTTATTGGCACCCCCCGCTTATCTAAAAAAACACAGCATATGTGTGGGTATGGAAACCGCTGGGAAATTGCATGGTGCAAATTAGTGGGCTGCTGTACCTGTGCAAACCAGGCCTAAGTGAATATATAGAAGCAATCAATTATGATCTAGTCAATCGTCTCTTGCCACAATTCTCTGTAAGTTGAGATTAGCAACTGCTTACAAGCAATTCTTTCATGTTGAATCCCAGTCCATCCAAACTGCCCTGCCCATCTGCTCATCTTTAGTGTTGCTGTATAAGGTGGAGTGATTACAAAGGATGGAACATCGGAAAAAGAATTATTATACACGCATTGGTACGAAAGCATACATAATGCATAGGGAATTTCAACTGGGCTAGTTTTTGACAAAAGCGAGCCCTGGGAAGAAGTTACACTTGGGCCCTCAACAGTACTACTTTGGGTAGTTTCAAAAGCCAATGAAGACAGCAAGGGTGGTCCTGTGGGTAAGGTGGTCAGAGGAGGGCCATGTACAAGTGAAATGGTGGGTAAGCTGGGGTTCCTGCTTTGGGTAAGGATAGCTAGTTAGGTGTGGTGCTGTGGGTGTGGGTGGCCACAAAGTCATGGCAGATAAAACTGGTGTTTTGGGTAAGGGTGGCAAGCTCCAGGTGGTTGCTGTATAAGTTGGGGTGTTGAAGGTAAAGGTGGCCACACATCCATTGCAGAAGAGGATGGTGCTGTGAATAAGACTGGCCATATGAGGGTGGCCAAAAACAGGGTGGTCCTGTGGGTTAAAGGTGGCCACAGAGCCATAGCAGAAAAGTATGGTTTTGTGAGTGTGGAGAGGAGGAATAGGTAATATTGTTGTAGGTATAGGGGGCCAAATGGGGGTGGTATGGGTAAGAATGGTCGCAAAGCCTTGATAAGTGATGGTTTAAATTACATTTACAGATGTGGGTGGTGTTTACGGTTGGATAAGGCTTCAAAAAGTTTGGGTAGTTTTGAGGGTAAGAGTGGCCACTGAGCCTTGACAGGTGATGGTTTTATTGGCTTTCTCTGGGATAAAGGTAGTGAGATGGGAGTGGGTTGGGGTATGGATGTTGATGGCTTTGCCATATATGGCTGCTGTGGGTAGGAATGGCCTGCCTGGGGGTGGTACTATTGGCCAGTGCAGCCACAGAACAATGGCAGATGAGGGTGGTGTTGTGGGTAAGTGTGGCAAGCGTGAGGTGTTGTTGCAGATATACTGAGCCTTGGCAAATGAAGGTGTAGATGACATTTTCAGATGTATGTGGTGTTGAGGGTAAAGATAAACACGGAGCCATGACAGGTGAGGGTTTAAGGTTTTTTTTCACATGGAGGTAATTTTAGTCATAAATGCTTGTGGTGTTGAGGTAAGGGGGACATAGAACCCAGGTATGTGTTGGCTGGGGTCATTGCAATATAAACCCAAAGAAAACCCAAACCCAAAGTAAAAATACAAGAAGTTACCTTATTATAAACCCAAAATGGCAGGCCTAAAGGCTGAGGCAGTTGGACTGCAGGGCAAAGCAGTTTTAGCACCAAACACAGCAGAGGCCAGGCACATCTGTGATTCCATGGATAAAGCGTCTGACCAATCTAGCCACAGCATACAGAACAGATAATGAACTGGATCCCCAAACTTGTATCACCTTGCTCCCAAGACAAAGTGCACTGGTTTACTTTTATTAAGGGGAATCGGGATTGGATAACATAGAACTTACAAACACCTGTTGTGAATGCCACTAATCAGCTGGGGTACACTTACTACACTCATAGATGCACTTTTCCCTTGTCGTTGCTGCTGCTTACACCCATGTAAGAATTAAGCCCAATACACACAAGCTGAATGCCGGGCGACATCAGCCGGTTCAATCAAAACAGGCAATCATTTGGTCTGTGTGTTTGGAGGCTGGTCCGAAGTTTGGATGGCTTCTGAAAGAGGAGCATGCTGGAAAACCAGCAGCTGACTGGTTCCTGATCAGCAATTTCAGCCAATGGCTGAGAGCGCTGATCAGAGTGTTCTGACGGGGGCCCTTCTACATGTAAGAACACAACAACTCCATGGGGGACATCGATGTACTAACGTTGGCTCGTTAGTACATCGGTTCCGCCCAGAGCTGACTGTTTTTTTTTTGTTGGTTCAGCCTGCTGTGTTAAAGGGAAAAAACTCATAGGGGGTTATTTACTAAAGGCAAATCCACTTTGCACTACAGGAGCACTGCAAGTGCACTGAATGTGCACTTGGAAGAGCAGTCGCTGTAGATCCAAGGGGGACACTTTGCACTTGTAGTTTGCACTTGTAGTGCAAAGTGGATTTTCCTTTCGTAAATAAACCCCTAAATCATTACTGCACTCTAGCATGAATAAGTTTCACATTGTTATAAATAGAAAGTCAAAGCACTTAATTTGTCACCTCTTTTGCTAAAAATGTTAAACAATTGATTCTATTTAAGTGGTTAGATCCCTATTTACATCAAATGAAGGATTAGTTCCAATCAACAGCACACAGCATATAAATAGACAGCTGTAAGGGGTGTTGTTTGCCAATCAGTTATTTTGTGTACATAATTAACCATACAGTAAGTCAGCATGAAGTTGTTGTTGAGCCACAAAATACATTTCCTTACACATTTTTTTTTTTAACACGAATATTAGGGCAGATGCCTACATGCAGCTTTTTTGGTTATAAATACATTTTATTAAACTGTGTATAATTTTTGTTTGTTTTTGTGTTTTTATATTTCTTCTACTGTGAAATAGATTTTTATAATAAATTCAATGTGACCAACAAAAAAATGTATTGTGCAGTGAGTTTTATAAATTGCAGAATTTCTTTCTTTAGAACTAATAAAAATGTTGATTAAATTATTCTATGCCACCAAAAATACAAGCTGTGATTTTGATAATCAATTCACACAAAAGAGAAATACTGTATCAGAAAATAAAATTATACATTTCATACCTAAACTTATTGTGAACGCCCCAAAAACTGCTAATCGGAATGGGTTTATTTTGATAATTTCTGGACCATAGATTGCTCTTTTGTAATTCTAATTGATCAAACAAATTTATACTGGATAGTTTTGTTCTCTAATATGTGGCCAACCAGAAGAGAACATTTTTACAGTACACTATACCCAGGTGCATATTTTCCAACTTTAGCACTTAAAAATTAGGGACACTGGGGTAGATCCACAGACATCTGCGCCGGGCGCAGCGTATCTAAGATACACTACGCCGCTGTAACTTACTTTGCTTTGGTTTGAATCCACAACGAATCCGCGGCATAAGTTACGGCGGCGTAGTGTATCTCTCGTGGTGTAAGGGCGCCTAATTCAAATGGCTGTGATGGGGGCGTGTTTTATGTTAATACGTTGTGACCCGACGTAAACGATGTTTTTTTTTAACTGCGCATGCGCCGTCCCTGGGGGTATCCCAGTGCGCATGCTCGAAATTAAACCGGAACCCGCCAATGCTTACGACGATGACGTCATTCTATGCAAATTCCTATTCGCGAACGACTTACGCAAACGACTTAAAAAATTCTAAATTGTACACGGGAAGGTCGGCCATACTTAACATTGAGTATGCCTCAGTATAGCAGCTTTAACTATACGCCGGAAAAAGCCAAACGCAAACGACGGAAAAAAAAGCGTCGGGCCGACGTACATTCGTGGATCGCCGTAAATAGCTCATTTGCATACTCCACGCGGATTTTGACGGGAACGCCACCTAGCGGCCGCCGAAAAATGTCATCTTAGATCTGAAGGCGTACGAAGACGTACGCCTGTCGGATCTAGCCGAGATGCCGTCGTATCTTGTTTTGAGGATTCAAAACAAAGATACGACGCGGGAATTTTGAAATTATGCCGGCGTATCAATAGATACACTGGCGTAATTTCTTTGTGGATCTACCCCACTGTAGGGAGAAAAGGACAGTGCTGGTGGCAGTGGTTCAATTATGCTGAATTTTGAACGTGGCCTAATAGGGTCTATACATTTTACATCTGGGAAACACCATATCCATACACCCGTTTTCCATCTCCACAGAGAGCCAGATCGCGGCTCTCTGTGCGCATGCGCACGCGCATGCGCGGTGCATGTTATTCTGGCCAGCCGGATGACTGTCAATCATCATGACGTCATCCGTGCGGGGTATTTAAATTCAACAAGAGCCTGTGTATGCAGGTGCTCTTGTTGAATGCTAGCCAGGACGGACGTCCAGCGGGGCCGTACGCCATCACACTGCCCAAGATTCTCCTACTTGTGAGCAAAGCTTTGGGTATGTACATCCTTTCCCACATCATTTTGTTAGTGTTTGTATACTACCATGCTTTCATTAAGAGCGTTTTTTTCTGTCTTACCAACAGCTGATTGCTGTTCCTTCCTGGGGATTTTTTTCTCCTTGCATCAGCTTAACGCTCATCGCTGCCATCTTGTGGCAGTTTTTGAATAGACCTATCTTCCAGTCTCCCACAATCAAGGTAATATACTGCTAATGCACCAATATATGTCAGAATGAAAGGTCCTGTTAAAAAACATTAATTATATCTCAAACAAATAAAGTGCTTATCACTATGAAGCCTCTCATATGGCAAATAATAATCTAATTTATTTGTTTTTTTATATATATTTTTCATTTTTATTCATTTTTTGGCTTTTTTACAGCCAGGAGGGGATTAATATGGACGTTTTACCTTCTGTTGTTCCAACAATGTCTCTCTAAGGGTGTGTCCGTTTTCTGGCCCCTGGAACTGTCCTCTCAATCCCTAGGCCCTTATACCTCTTTTAAGGTATGCCATATTAGCCAAACATATATACATATATTTTTTATATATATTTTTTCACACCTGCTTTCCCTCTTCCCCTGTCTTCCGTATTTTATACCCTATGGTCCCATTCAGTTTTGGACCCATTACTTTTGTTTACCACCCATTTTTAGATACCCCAACTGGTTCTAACTTGCCCGGCGGTGCATGAAAATGTGGGCATGACCCATGGTATCTTATTCCATCTTTAAAAGGTAAATGGTCTGATCGTATTTTGGACGCTGCTGAGCATTCTTCAAACTTACTAAACACCGGTTTTCGGTGAGTATTATGGTCATAGTTACATGCTTTTTCCAATATGCTCAAAGGCCTCTATGTATATATTTACAATATGCCTCATGTACAACAATATTGTATTGTATTTATATATATGCATATCTCTAATGGCAACATTATATTGTCTTTTAAACACCCAGAAGCTCCCGAAGAAGCGACAACGTCGCGAAACATGTCGAGCTGAACCCCACTTTAATCAAAACTCATCCTGTATCACCTCTCGAAGTTACAACGCCACCCAGCGCTCATTGTGTATTTCATACATCCAGCCCTGTGGCTATCAGCGGTGTCTTCAGAAAGGGATAGGAATTGAGTTCTCTGTGCATCTTATTGTATTTTTTGTTTTCTTTTTCTTTCATTATCTTTTGAGCAATTGTTTAGTGTCTTTGTGCTTTTGTACTGTTCAAATTAAAATATTTATATTTTTTAAATCTGGTGCCTACAAAGTCCACTTTCTCTTAGTCTCAGACTTCACGGTCTTTTTCTATATATCTAATAGGGTCTATGTCTACTCGCAGTATACACCAAATTCCTTGTACTCACGCAATACTCCCTAATTGCAGTGACACAATTAGAGTCCTACATACACACCAATCCATCAGCACAAAGGGATATATCCTCCAGTAGTCTACCGTTAGTGAGAGCTATGAGACCCTGGGGGCCACGACCTGGAGCCAGACTGCAGCGAAGTCCATCCCCACCAATAGGGGCCCTGGTGAACACCCGCTGGCTCTTACATTCTATTGGTGCTCCAGAGTATCTGCTTTTCTGAACCGCCCAGAGCTCCATCTGCAGCAGTCAACCATAGGGCCCACAACTTCAGCGGTGCACTCCTGACGCCAACTGGGTGCATCTGTCACCTGGCCTCAGGTGACCTGACAGATTAAATATGGTTCTTCACCGGAATCTTGTACCCAGCTTTTTCTGTAATTGCAAGTCTCCTCTGCAGCAAACAGCCTGCCTGCTCGCAGTTTTTTAAAGCAGGACTTAAGTTAATTTAAAGCCCATCTCCAATGGTGGTGGGGGAAGAATTTTAACTTCTGTTGTCAACCTTCGTTGGGGTGAGGTGTAATTCTGCCTAACACTGTAACTGATGTTGGAAGGCATTCTTAATCACTTTGACACCAATGAGGGGAATTCCTTCGTTTAGGTCCGCCTAAAAAACATACAGGCGGTCCACCCGTGTGAAAGGGACCTTAGGGTGCCCAGTTAGAGTAACCTAACTTGACAAGAACAGCCTCACTAAGGATATTGAGCCTAAGAAAATGGTTATACATTCTGCAATATTGCACCACTGATTATCAGTATTCCAAGTACCTCTTCAATAGCTTACATCACAGTGTACCCCCTTTCCTTATGCTGCTGCTGGGAAGAAGCTGGATGCATTGCTTGAAATCAGAAAGTAGGGGTCTGGAGGAGGACCAAAGGAGGGCTGGAGCTCTCTTGCAGCTGCAGGAGAGGTGGGAGGGCCACATGAAATGGCCTGGAGGGCCGGATTTGGCCTGGGGCCTTGTGTTTGACACCTGTGCCCTAGATTGTTCATTGAGCCAAAGGAGTGCCTGGCTGCAGGGCAATTACTGAAAAAGGATCTTGGGCATCTATTCAGTGGCCTATGCAGAGGCGGCCCATAAAGATGTGTGCCCATCATCACATGTATGCTTTAGTGTAGAAATAGAAAATATATATTTTCAATCAAGCAGTCCTGGGCATATCACTTTATTTATGGTAAGGGAAGTCTAGGTAAGGATCATATCTCTCAAATCTCTTTTCTTTGTCTTTTTTCTTGTCTACCAATCACAGGACACACAACGGAGCAGCACTGGGATGGTAAATGGCTATCTGTAAACCCAGCTTTACAAGACAAGGATTTACAAGACTCTCTTCTGTTCCGATAGACACAGCCATCATATCTTGCTCTGCAAGTGGTGTGAGTGGGAGATTAATTGATTAATATACTGAAGCTTATTGCTGCACAGGCAAGACTGCCAGATACATTTTTTTTGTCTCTGTCGCCTCAATGTTCATATTAATCGTGAAAGGAACAGACCTCTAAGAGCCGGTTCACACAGGGGCGGCACGACTTTTGGGGCGACTCAGCAAGGCGATCTCAAGACGACTTCAGAGGCGACTTGCAAAATTACTTCTGTATTGAAGTCAATGCAAGTCGCCCCGAGTCGCCCCCAAAGTCGTACAAGAACCTTTTTCTAAGTCGGAGCGACTTGAGTTTCGCTCCTATTAGAACAATTCCATTGAACAGAGCGGACCCGTACACGGTGCATCTCAGATCGGCAGGAGGGCTCTGTGATTGGCCCTCCTGATCACATGACGCCCATGTCCAATCACAGCCATAATGTGATGTAAACAGAGAGCCAGTTGCTAGGCTATCATATATCCTCTCCTCAGGCCTCGTACACATGACCGAGTTTATCGGCAAAAACCAGCAAGAAACTTGCTGTTTTTTTTTTTTTTGCCGAGGAAACTGGTCGTGCGTACACTTTTCGACGAGGAAACTGTCGAGGATCCCGTCGAGCCAAAAAGAGAGTATGTTCTCTTTTTCCTCGACGGCAATGGAAAAATTTGGCTCGCCGAGATCCTCGACAGCCTAACAAGGAACTCGACGAGCAAAACGATGTGTTTCGCCCGTCGAGTTTTCAGTCGTGTGTACGAGGCTTTACACATTAGTTGTCGGTGAGGAGAGCAAATCGCTGCAGCCGGCTGGTGATCAGTGTGTATGAGCTGTTTTTTACAGCTTTTCACACTCTGATCACCAGCCTAGTAAAACACAATGTAAAACACACAATGTCCCCAAAACACATGTCCCCACATAGTAAAAACACCTGTCCCCCACATATGCAACAGTAAAATCATATGTCCCAATGATTATCTGCACACATATGTCCGTGATCACCTGCACACATCTGTACATGATCATTGATCACACGAACCAATTATTATACACTTAACTGTGTTTTTTTTTTTACCAAAGACAAGTAGCAAAATAAATTTTGGCTTAAATTCATGACAAAATTCGATTTTATTGGATTTCTTTTAAAATAGAATAAAGAAAATATAGTTTTTTTCCAAATTTCCACAGTTGTTTTTGCTTATATCGCAAAAAAAAAAAAGTTGTGAATAAATACCATCAAAAGAAAGCTCTATTTGTGCGAACAAAATGCTAAAAATTTCATTTGGGTACAGTGTAGCACAGGGGTGCCCAACCAATGGCCCGGGGGCCACATGTGGCCCGTGGAGCCCTCTGATGTGGCCCGCGACCTCCTGCTCTGGGATGGAATAGAAAAGAATACTGTTATTAAAGGTCCGTTTATTACTAAAATCACAGTGTATATATGGGCATATGTTTTCTGCAGTGGTTACTGGGCTGCTTTAAAACTGATCCGCAGGTGCAGATTAGTTTACCTACAGGTTACCTGCACTGAGCCATAGACTTCTGTTATTACCTGCGAGTTTGGTGAGCTTTCTAAAAGTGCACCAAACCTGCAGAATATAATAAGTCTATTGCAAAGTGCAGGAAAGCCAAAGAAACACTGGGGGTTATTTACGAAAGGCAAATGCACTTTGCACTACAAGTGCTCGTGAAATTGCAGTCGCTGTAAATCTGAGGGGGACATGCAAGGAAAATAAAAAACTACATTTTAGCTTGCACATGATTGGATGATAAAATCAGCAGAGCTTCCCCTCATTTCAGATCTTCCCCTCAGACCTACAGCAACTGCACTTACAAGTGCACTTGTAGTGCAAAGTGGATTTGCCTTTCGTAAATAACCCCCACTGCGTTGCACCCGTGGTGTAGGTAAATCACAGCACATAAGTGTGAAAGCAACCTCGGGCCCCTTTCACATGACAGTCAGACCAATTGGACCCTCCCTTCACCTCTAAGTAGTAAAAGACATAAACAAACTTGTGTCCTACCTCCAATACAATCTGCTAAAAAGTATAGTGGGCTGTGTCAGTGTCCGCTCTGCATATGCAGAGCAGACACAAACATGCCATCCACCCACTCCGCTCATTATGGCCCGTGAACGGTTACCAAGTCGCTTAAGTGGCCCTTACTCTTCAAAAGGTTGGGCACCCCTGGTGTAGCATGACTGCGCAATTGTCATTAAAAATGTGAGAGCACTGAAATCTGAAAATTGGCCTGGGAAGGAAGGGGGTGAAAGTGCCCAGTACTGATGTGGTAAAAAAAAAAGCAAACAATCTCTGAATTTCTTAGCTCTGCCCCTATAATATAAATTGTGTTCCTTAAAGCGGTGTTCCAGTCGGAAAAAAAAATATTTTAAAATACAGCAGCTACAAACGCTGTAGCTGCTGACTTTTAATAAGGACACTTACCTGTCCAAGGAGCCCGCAATTTCAGCCCCCCGAGGCCGATCCGTCCATTGGCTCAGGTGCCGACGCCGCCATTCCAACTAAGGGAAATCAACAGTGGAGCCTTGCGGCTTCACTACCAGTTTCCTACCGCGCATGGGCGAGTCACACAGCACTTTGTGAATGGCCAACAGCGGTGGAGCTCGCAACAGAAGAGGACATGACGTTGTGGGCCATGACCCGGCTGGATCGGAAGTACTTCCAAAAAGGTAAGAAAGAAAAAAAGAAATGTAATATCCAAAAGCAAGGTGTTGAGAGGTGGTCTTTCTTGTTTAAGACAACCTCTCAAAAATAGGTGTTACTCCGCTTTAACTTTTACATCAGTCAATAACTGCTTGACTGTGTGCCAGAAAAATGGCGTCCTCTATGTCCCTGCAATAACCTGGATTTTTTTCTAATGATGCAAACACATTTAATTGTACAAACTAAAAGGCAGACATAGAAGATGGCAAGAGCACATGCCAAGCAACACAGGGAACAAACCAAAGGTCAACTGTAAATCTAAACTTTTTAGTTTGAATGATCAAACAAATGAGTGAACTGGCCCAATCTACGTTGAATCCTGGTTTACACAAATCAGTTTTCTGCTCTCTAATTAGAAGATTACATGTCATAATAGTGACATTGTTCATTTATAAATACCCCACTGACTCTTACTAAATCACTAGGGCTTCCGCTGTTAGATGGAAAATGAAATGTTAATTTTATCCCTGCTGTTAGATATATTATGAATAAGTAAACTGCTCTATCACAAATCAGAAAGAGTTATTTCTTCATGTTTATTCAATTCCAAAATTCCAACTGCCTCTAGACATGCTCATATCATATACTCTGATTTATACGTTAAATGATTAAAAGTGGTGGTGAACACAAGTAGATACACTGAGTATTAAATCAAGGAGTCACCAAGGCTGTAACTCAGTTTTAGAAGGTATTACATCAATATTAAGCAGTGAGCTTTCCTGCAATGTTTCGTTAAATTTGATGCACTGCAAGTCTTTGTGGCATTTCATAATTAATTTCTTGTTAAAATAAGTGCTGTGTTTTTTTTTTTTTTTTTTTTATTTCACTGATGCTATTAACCTCAGGCGTTTGCATTTTATTTGGTTAATAGTTAAAACAGTGTCTATAAAACTTTTTATTTGATTTTGGAAAATAGGGAAAGGTTAGAACCCCTGTGAGGTTTTACTGCTAACTAGGGTTCCCTTAGAGAGATTTGACTTCTGTTCTAAGGACAAAGGGCCAGATCCACAGCCCGGCAGCGCAACGTAACTTTTTAGATTTAAGTTACACTGCCGCAAATTTCCTAAGTTAGGTACCGATCCACAAAACACTTACCTGGAAATTTGCGGCGCTGTAACTCAAATCCGTCCGGCGCAAGGCGGGCCAATTCAAATGGGGCGAGTCCCATTTAAATTAGGCGCGCTCCCGCGCCGGACGTACTGCGCATGCTCCCGATGCTTTTTTCCCGGCGTGCATTGCGCGACGTGACGTCATTTTTTTAACGGCGCGTAGCGTATTTCCGTATTCCCGTACGGCTTACGCAAACGACGTAAAATTTAAAAATTCGACGCGGGAAGGACGGCCATACTTTACACAGCAGTACGCCTGCTGTGTAAAAGTAGGGCTGCCTCACAAAAGTGTAACTAAGCGACGAGAAACTAACGTAGCGGTGACGTAGCGAACGCGAAAAAGCTTTGAGGATCGACGTAACTCCTCATTTGCATACCCGACGCTGGATTTCGACGAGAAATGCTCCCAGCGGCGGCCGCGGTACTGCATCCTAAGATCCGGCAGTGTAAAACAATTACACCTGCCGGATCTTAGGAATATCTATGCGTAACTGATTCTGTGAATCAGTCGCATTGATAGAAACAGGGATACGCCGGCGTATCCCTTTTGTGGATCTGGCCCAAACTTCCTCCAGACAGAAGTGAGGGAAAATCTACAAAAGGGAAACTGACAACAATAAAAATGTGTCAGAAGTTGTAGCATTTTCCTACTTAAGGAGGAGCTCTGGTCAGTTATCACCAGGGTTTGATACCACGTTATTACTCCCTTAACGCCCCAGAATATACTACACATAATATTATTTAGTCCACTGGATACCCCTTAGACAGAGAACCCCCCCCCCCCCCCCCCCGGAGACTTAAGTTATTTTCTTTAGGCCTCCTTCACACTGGCGCTGAAACCAGGAACAGGCCATTTGTTTGCTTGCCCCTGGCCAGCAGGTGTTGCAGGCAAGCAGCCCCATTTATGAGAAAACAGCATCTGCTCATATTATTATGACAGGCACACATGTATGGGTTAGCGGCTCTGAACACACATTGGGGGTTATTTACAAAAGGCAAATCCACTTTGCACTACAAGTGCAAACGACAAGTGCAAAGTACACTTTAAATTGCACTGGAAGTGCAGTCGCTGTAGATCCGAGGGGGACATCCAAGGAAAATAAAAAACAGCATTTTAGCTTGCACATGATTGGATAATAAAATCAGCAGAGCTTCCCCTCATTTCAGATCTACCCCTCAGATTTACAGCGACTGCACTTCCAAGTGCACTTTGCACTTGTAGTTTGCACACGTAGTGCAAAGTGGATTTGCCTTTCGTAAATAACCCCCATTGTCTGAGTTTGGGGCCCTTTCACCTGTACCTACATGCCGGTCACATTCGGGAACACATAAACGAATGGCCTGTTCACGGTGTATGTATTTTGTAATGTTGTCTATAATCTGTGTATGTGTAGTTCAGGTGCTAGGTAGAATAAACTCTTGTGCAAATGCATTATGTCACCATGGGCCAACAATTCAAGATGGCAGAAGATACCAAACCTGGCATCTTTGCAGACCTTTGTTCAATTGGGGGGGTGCTCTTGCTATAATTTTCAAATGTGCAATGGGAGTGCGGGCACTGTTGATTTGGTGACCAAGGCTACTTTGCTCTGTGTTGGGCCGTGGTGCTCTTTCTGTGCTACTTGAGCAGTACTGTTAGAAAATAAAGTAGGGGCCCTTAAGCATTGTTGTTTACGCAGCCTGACTGCATTTCAGTAGTAATATAGGAAGCTTCAATTGGACTTTAAAAAATAGCACACATTGGGCCATGATGCCAAACATACTCAGAAATAGATTTAGGGTTTACATTCAGTTTAACCTCTTTACTCTTATTATTATTATTATTACACACATACACATATGCAGTTTCTTTTATATAATACACTGATCATTTTCCCCCTGCATTATAAACAGATACACATTTGTAGCATGTCAACTCTTGATGCCTTTCTCTTCATCTCTAAAAGTCAACACTGATTTCTCCAGTGCCTAATGAGCACACATTTGCTAGTTTAGTACAAAATGATTTTGAGTGCAGTCATTTTAAATAATTATCAGCAGTTTCCAGGCACACAGCACTGTTGAAATCTGCTGACTTCTTGTAGTGTTTAGATGTAAATTGTGACATGAAATACACCTGTCAGCAGCTTGCAATGTGGTACCTGCACATAGATCCATGTTTTGACACTACTTAATAGTGCTGATTATTAACCAGACCTGGGATAAGGGGTGAGCAGGGGGGTACAAATCAGTGGCTGGCAAACAGTGTGCCACAGCTTCATGTGTGCTGTGATAGCTATTACTGTCACATTGTCCTCCAGCATGCACACTCTCTACCCCATCTACCCACAGCTTGAACGAAAAACAGACCATGCATTTGCATTTCTAGTGATAGAAAGCAAGCAATTGGCCATGCAGGTGCACACTGCATCTGCAAGGCCATTTGCTTGCTTTCTAGCAAAAATGGGTGTACCACCCTGTTCCTATTCTCTGCCACCTTGGTTGACATGTAGTGTGCACTACACTCCATGTCAACTAAGGTGGCAGAGAATGGGAATAGGGTTGTACACCCATTTTAGGACATGCATTAGCAGTGGGGGAAGGGGGTTGTAGTTCTGCATCCTTGCATTGGACAAACCTGTCCCACCTCTGTTAAATACCCTGTACTTTTCTTCCTCCCACATCTTTCTTGGTAGCGCTGTGCCGGTAGTAATGTGCAGGAATTGGCAGGGGGGGGGGAATGGGGGGTCAAGTGTTATACAGTACACTAACGGGAAATGTAGGATCAGTGACTGAACAAGTTCCAGGAATTCAATTCATAGCGTACACCTGTACCTTTATATCTTTTTTCTACAGAGTGCATAAATGACATAAATGATATTGTACTCAGAGTCTCAGGTAACCGTGCTAGGGAAAGGTCTGAGGGGAAACAGGGAAATTGACCTGAGGTGTGCCGGGGTCACGTGGTCGGTATGCCTAAAAGGGGGCATACCCAAGTAGAAGTAAAAGAAGAAATAGCAAGAAAAAAGGGGATGGGTGGGTGGGACACAAGAAAATTGTCGCCCAGAAAGGAGGAAGGAGGGTGGGTTTAAATACCTCCCGACTCCTCCTACAAATACAGGATGACCTGCGGTCAGCCTTACACTTGTAAATGCAATGGCAGAATTAGAAATTTAGATGCATAAACCAATACATATACATTTGGAATGAGCATTCAATAAGACATGGGAGTACAGAACCAATGGAAATGGATTTGTTTTCTGTGAGGAATGCACAATTTCCTGTTTAAAAGTTTTCTTGGATGTGACATGCCGGATGGAAGCAATTTGAAGCAGAGAGAAGGACTGTCTCCTGCAATTGCCTGATCCCTGGGTGTTTAGCATGCTAGACTGGGTGCCTGAGCCTGGGATTAGGACCTTTTCTCTGATTCACTGGTTAAGCCCCAGTTAGTGTGTGAATGCTCTCTTCCTGAAAGCCACCATTCCCTACTAAAGAAGAAACTTCTCTTACCTCCATTATACACTTAATAGAAAAACCTACCCTTACTGGTTTCCTGTCCTCCAACCATAAATGATAGAGATCTGCCAAGAGTAGAACTGTACCATAGAGGAATTTTATTGGTGACTAGAAACCCATACAGAAAAAAAGATGAATCCTGGGAATGGTATTTGAACTGGTGCCTATACCCTATCTCAGGGGAGATGCTTCCAAAATACCCACATACCAATACACCATAAAGGAAACTACACCTACCAAGGCTACCAATTCCAAAAAGTATGTTTTTTGGACCCTCACATACAATATTAATAATATATTGTGGTATGGGTACAAACCCCCCCCCCACTACCACTTGGAGTATACCCCTATTGCCCAGGCTGCACCAACACCCCCTCCCCCTCTGCCCCATGCACCCCCAAAAATCCCCTCCAAACTCCTGTTACTGTATACCCACCCTTTTCCCTAGGTCCCCCTCCCCCACCCAGCTTGTACTCATGCAACAATACCGGAACTGCCAGAACACGCCGGTCAGCGCTCTTAGCCATTGGCTGAGAGCGCTAATCTGAAGCCGGTCAGCTGCTGGTTTTCCAGCATGCTCATCTGACAGAAGCTGGCAGAACATCTGGCTTCTGTCAGACCGGCTGCCATACACACGGGTCGAATGTCGGCCAGTTTATATTGAACCGGCCTGTGCCGCCCGACATTTGGCCATGTGGACTAGGCTTTAGAGCAGGGGTGGGCAATCTCGGCCCTCCAGCTGTGGTGAAACTGCAAATCCCATCATGCCTCTGCCTCTTGGAGTCATGCCTGTGATTGTCAGGGTCTTGCAATGTCTCATGGGACTTGTAGTTTCAAAACAGCTGGAGGGCCGACTTTAGAGTGTAGTTAGTCCTCCTGTCTATTGTTCTTTGTTTTAAAGTGGTATTAAACCCTATTTTTTTTTTAAGAAGATAAGGTCTGAAATTGTATTTGAAGACGGTTCTTCTTCTTTGAAATTGTCTGTTATCTACAGCTCAGGATCATCCTCGCCCTACCAGTATGCTTCTGGCTTCTGTCTGGGGAAGCACTGCTAAACAGAGAGATGTAATGGTGAATCCAAAGGACAACGGGTCCCTTTGGGGATGGGAGGGGGGCAGAGAAAGGGCTCATTCACACTACACCTACCAAAAGCGACACAGAAAATATAATTCCTGCCCTAGCCGCAAAGCATTGTGACCATAGCATGTTTACACCCCTGGCCACTGCCTCTGCAGCTAAAAGGGGCAGCAGTTGAGGGACTGTAAAAGCATGACCCAAACATGGGTTTTACAGCCCCCCCCCCCCCCCCCAACCACTAGTGTGAATGAGCCTATAAAGTTTAAGTTCAGCTGCCTACATCTCCGGATTTACTGGTTGTTTTGACATGCCGTTTTCACAGAAGGAAATCTCTGCTTTTGCATTTTTCATCAGATGACTAGTCTGAATTGCCAGGGGTTTGTGGCAGGTTTACTTACCATACCTAATTCTAACAGTAGCTATCTAATGCACCACTGAAAATTATTAGTTTAACTTTGCTAAAAATCAATGTTCGAAAATTGGCATAATGCACAAGATGCACTAATTCTTCAGTTAGTAGTGTGATAATTAGAGGAATGTAATAGCAAGTACACACTACTGACACAATGACTAATTATCAAATCTCCATAGCAACGAGGAATTGCAGAAAATGTATGCTGTCTGTACTGTAGTGTTCCATTCAGTGATTATTCTCTATGAGAGAGATGGTCCAGGGACATCTAATAGAAAGTGCATTCATAGAGATGCATATATGTAGGTGGAAAAGGTATGTAATATTAAGTCAGGAACTTCAGCTATGCATTATCATCAATGCAAGCGTGATATTTAAAAAGTTACTAAACCCAGGACCCTGCATTCACTATATCTGGTCTCCATGGGCGTCCGCTGAAATTTTTTCAGGGGGGGGGGCGCTTCCGCAGCGGCAATACTCATTAGACATGTGCACAGAAAAAAATGTTGTTTTTTTTTGTTCCGTTTCGTATCGTTCCGTAGGTTCGTTCCCGTTCATTTTTCGTAAGACGCCCGTTTTCCTGTTCGTTCCCGTTCGTTTTTCGTACGACGCAATTTTTACGATCGTTTCGTATTTTGGTTACCGTTTTATTTTCGTACATGCGGGATGGTTCGTTATTCTGTTTAATTCATGTTCGTTACTTGTTAGACAATAATTTTCGTGAATTTTCGTCATTTTGTACTTTCGTAAATATATCGCGGGATTCGCGGCACTTTCAACACGTGGCTCATCCATATTAACTATTGTTAAGCCCCATACACTTGGTCAGACTTTTTTAACAACAAACATAAAAACGATCGTTTTACCGAACGTTCGTTCGTTTTCAAACTCCATCAGAAAACCATTTTTGGGTTCCAGGTTCAAAAGTCTGGCCAACTGATCTCTCCCTTCAGACGAAAATCCACAGAAAAGTTTATTTGGCTTTACTGTACTAGTGTACTCAGCACAAAAGAGAAGCTGCTTCACTAACTAACTACACTCACTGCCCATTCAAAAAAACGAAAATGACATCTTATAACAAAAGATTTGCATTCTGTATTTTGAAACCAAATTACGAACAGAAAAAAGGAATTCAGAATACAGAATACAAATCTTTTGTTATAGATGTCATATGAACATACAAACAGAAAAAGGATTCAAACAAAATACAGACTGAAAATCTTTTGTTAGATGTCATATGAACATACGACTGAAAATCAAAATACGAACAGAACAAGGATTCAAACAAAATACAGAATGCAAGTCTTTTGTTATAGATGTCATATTCGTTCTTTTGCCGCTTTAGTTTTGTCGTATTTTCGTCGGATCGTTCGTTCGTATTTGCGGTTGTTCGTTATGCGACTCATTCGTAATCCCGTCGTTTTCGTATTTTGGTGCTTACATTTTTTCGTATGCACACATTATTCTGCGGGTACGAAAATGAACATTTTCGTACGAAAATAACATTCGTACGAACGGGAATGCACATATCTAATACTCATTTAATCCTTTCTTTAAACGCTAGCAGGGGTTAAAAAGCACCCTGCTATTGGCCAAATAGCGCAGCTAAAATGATGGTCAAGCGGCGCTTTACCGATAACGCAGCCAGCTGGCAGTGTGAAATGGCTCTTGAGATAATTCAGCTTCACTCTATGCCCATATGAATATAGCCTAGAGAATGTACAGACCCCCCTTCCGCACAGATGGACCCCCCTTCAGCACAGACCCCTCCATTCTGCACAGACCCCTCCATTCAGCACAGATGGACCCCCCCTTCAGCACAGCCCCCCCCCTTTCAGCACAGATGGACCTCCATTCAGTACAAACCCCCCTTCACCACAGACGGACCCCCCAATCCCATTCAGTACCTCAGATCAGCCATCAGCACGGCATGGGCACAGCAGGTTCCCCTGTGTACACATAAACACTGGAGGGGGAGATGGCTTCACTCTGCTCGCTGTGTCTGTGTGACACCCGGCCCGGGACTGCTCAGACAGCCCACAGCCGCGAGACTCTTCAACACCTTCTCGATTTTCCAGGGGGGGTCAATTTCCCCCCTTGCCCTATGGAGCGGACGCCCATGCTGGTCTCTCACAATACACAGAACATGGAAAAGGAATGGTTTTAGTAAATATAAACTGCTAAATACCTTTTCTCGTCAGCAGTATATAGCAGTCTTGTGACTTCTATCAGTGTCTGGTTAAAGTTTGTTAGGGGAGTTTTCATTCTCCCCTGATTGTCCTATGAGGATGCAGGACCCCTGACCCTCTGTCTGGACAGTGCTGATTGGCCCTGTGCTGATCACATGCTCTCTTCCAAAAAAAACAACTCTCTAGCAATACATACCAAATTGAGCATGTGCGGCTTGGCCCCTACCCTCTGTTCTATCCAGAGATGGTATGGGGACAGTGGAAGAAGCGGAGGCTCGAAGAAGACAGTATCAAACAGCCTTTTTACAGAATGCAGGGGATTAACCCCTTAGGTGTCACAGTGAGTATAATAAGCATGCTTTACTGCATATAAAGACTGTTTTTTTTTCATGTGGGTTCAGTAACACTTTAAAGTGGAGGTCCACCCTAAAAAAAAAAAAAATGACACCAAAATTCTAGAAAAAAATAGATTTTTTTTTTTTACTTACCAGAATTTGTGGTTGCTATGCGGACCTTCCTAACCTGCCTCTTCCTAGTGCGCGTCTGCCTTCTGCGAACTGTGTGTATTGCAGAGCAGCCGGCCATTCATACAGCGTCGCAAGACTCGCGCATGCGCAGTAGGAAACAGGCAGTGAAGCCGCAAGCCTCCACTGCCCTTTTCCCTAGGCAGAATTCTTTAAAGAAAGCACGATAAAATTGATGTTATTGAAAATAAATGCATATTTATTACAGTAAGTCACTTACAGACACCAAGAGAGACTGGGAGGAGAAGCAGGAAGATAGAGTAAGGGAGAAAGAGTAGAGGGAGGAAAAAGTGGAAGGGAGAGAGTAGGGATGAGAGAGAGAGAGACAGAGAGTACGGAGATGGACAGGAAGAGGAGTGGGGAGGGAGAAGGAAGGGGAAGAAAGAGGAAGGAGGGAGGAGGGGAGGAGAGGGAAGACAATAGATTGGGAGCAGATGGGAAAAGGGGGAGAGTGAGGTAAAGGGAAGGGAGAGAGCGAGAAGGAAGAAGAATATGGAAGGGGGGAAAGAGAAAGAGAGGAGGGATGAGAGAGGGAGACGGAGAGTAAGGAGATGGACAGGGAGAGACGTGGGGAGGGGGGGAGAAGGAAGGGGAAGAAAGAGGAAGGAGGGGAGGAGAGGGAAGACAATAGATTGGGAGCAGATGGGGAAAGATGGAGAGTGAGGTAAAGGGAAGGGAGGGAGCGAGAAGGAAGAGGAATATGGAAGGGGGGAAAGAGAAAGAGAGGAGGGATGAGAGAGGGAGACAGAGAGTAAGGAGATGGACAGGGAGAGGCGTGGGGAGGGGGGGGGGAGAAGGAAGGGGAAGAAAGAGGAAGGAAGGACGGAGAGGGAAGAGAAGAGATTGGGAGCAGATGGGAAAAGGGAGAGAAAGATACCAGATCTGGTGCTGGGACAGTTTACAAACTTTTCTATGAATGGAGTAAAGTAATGCCTCCTGTTATATTGATGTCACATATCCCAGAAGGTATTACTTTCCTCCATTCATAAAACATTATGTTTTAAGACAAAGTACTAGATCTTTTGCACATGCCTGAGATCTGGTGCAGTTTGCATCCCATATTGCAGTGATGGCGAACCTTGAGACCCGGATGTTTTGGAACTACATTTCCCATGATGCTCATGAACTCTGCAGTGTAGTTGTGCACCATGGGAAATGTAGTTCCAAAACATCTGGGGTGCCAAGGTTCACCATCACTGCCCTATTGTATGAATAGGGGAAGTACAGTAATGCCTCGTGGGATATGACCATATACAGTAGAGTAAAAAGTCACTCTCAGGGGGTGGAGCTTGGCAAGCTGACGTCATCACGCCCGATGGATTGAGATGCACTGGATTTTTTTTTTTACTTTTTATTTCTTCTCTTGTGAATACCTATGGTTTTTACATCAGTAAGCTCATTCGTACCGGATTATGCTATATGCCCTGTCTCCTTCACTGCTATGGCCCAAATCACTGCCCTATTGTATGAATAGGGGAAGTACAGTAATGCCTCATGGGATATGACCATATACAGTAGAGTAAAAAGTCACTCTCAGAGGGTGGAGCTTGGCAAGCTGACGTCATCACGCCCACTGGATTGAGATGCACTGGATTTTTAAGCTGTGCTTTTTTCTTCTCTTGTGAATACCTATGGTTTTTACATCAGTAAGCTCATTCTTACCGGATTATGCTATATGCCCTGTCTCCTTCACTGCTATGGCCCAAATGTGATTACCGGCCACCGAGTGGTCTTTTTGAAGGCTATATTGCTGGGCTAAGGTGATACAAAATGAATTAGCGCAACCACAGTAATAATCAGTGACATGTGTTCAAAATAATCAGAATATTTAAAGTAACGTTACCAGCTAAACACTATTTAGGTAAATTCACAACACTCAATAATGACATAAATTAATAAAAAAAAAGTGTAGCACAACCAAAATCTACCATATACTAATAAAATATGCTGCAAAAAAACTTGAAAATTCCAATAAACTCAAATTATACAGTGTATAACAAGAATTACATTCACATTCCAAAATTGTGTAAAATCAAACTTTAAAGTCCAATTAATAAATAGTGTGATCATCTCTGTGCCACTGTTATCCAAATAAAAGTGCCCCGTGTCTCCACCACCATTTAAGTTGGCCAATCACCTCATTGCCATGAGCCCAGAATTACCAGAAAGGTCAAAGCAAGCCGCGTTCCCCTAATCTAATGCTCTTTGTTTAAAAGTTTTAATATATAAAAGATACGTATTACACTTACAGAGTTTTTTTATTCCACAATGCAATCTTGTCACATCTGATTTGTTGCCATCACTTCATGTCACATATCAAAACTTTTGTTACCCCTACATTTCCTATTCCTGATATGTGTCTGCTGTACCATGAGAAAGTATCCTGTTCTCTTTGTAATTCTTTCTTTATGTGAAATCCCTGGTGTCTCTGCCAGGCCCTCTGTTTTCCTATTAAAAACTGACCACATTAAGCAGGAGAGCACATTGTGGTCAGTTCTCAACTCAGCCTACTCTCCTCCAAAAATCACCCTCCACAGCCATTCAGTGGCTCCGCTTTTATGCAGTTGAGAGCAGAGGGATTGTGATCATTTATAAAAAGAGGGAAGCATTTATTTATAATGTTTTTTTATAACTATACAAAAATGTTTTGCCTTTTATTTCTATTTTAACCCCTTCCCTACCGATGCATTGTCAAATGACGTCGGCAGGAACCCTCCCTCGATCCGGGTGGACATTATATGACGTCCTGTATTCCCGGTGTAGTGTCACAGTCTGCTGCCTAACGTAGAATGCTGCGGAAGTCACGTGGCGGCCAACTGCGCATGCGCAATGCGTTCCAAACGCAAGTGCGATGCGTTCCAATAGATTTACGACAGTACACACCAGCGAACCCGGCATTCAGGGTGACGTGGATTTAGAGGAAAGTGGCCAGTCGGCCTCATGTCCTCGCTTCGCTCCGACGGCTCGCTCCGCTCGCTCGGCCTCCTGGCTCTTTTTTTAACATCCTCCAATCCACGGGGATGTTAAGGAAAGAGCCTGGATGCCGACCGAGGTTTCACTGGTGTGTACTGTCGTGAATCCATTGGAACGCATCGCACTTGCGTTTGGAACGCATCGCGCATGCGCAGTTGGCCGCCACGTGACTTCCGCAGCATTCTAAGATAGGCAGCAGAATGTGACAATACACCGGCGTTCTAGGGCGCGTGTGCGCCTGCGGCACCGTTCGTGACCCGGTGCGCGTGCCCGGTGGCTGCGATTGCTGCCGGACACCCGCGATTGCCAGTGATCACGGCAGGAGTGTGGATCTGTGTGTGTAAACACACAGACCCACCTCCTGTCAGAGGTGAGGAGACCAATGCTGTGTTCCCAGTACAGAGGAACACACATCGGTCCCTATAGGGAACATTTTAACCCCTTCAGCGCCCCCTAGTGGTTAACCCCTTCCCTGCCAGTCACATTTACACAGTAATCAGTGCATATTTATAGCACTAATCACTGTATACATGTGAATGGTCCCAAAAACGTGTCAAAAGTGTCCGATGTGTTCGCCGCAATGTCACAGTCACAATAAAAAATCGCAGATCGCCGCCATTACTAGTAAAAAAAATTCATGAAATAAAAATGCCATAAATCTATCCCCTATTTTGTAGACGCTATAACTTTTGCGCACACCAATCAATATACGATTATTGCGATTTATTTTTTTACCAAAAATATGTAGAAGAATATGTATCGGCCTAAACTGAGGAAAAAATATGTTTGTTTTTTTTTTAAAAAAATGTTTTTTTTTTAAATAAAAAAGTTAAAAATAGTGGCCCGGATCCAGGTAGATTTGCCCCTTATTTACGGAGGCGCAGGGCAGCGTTTTTGCCCTGCGCCCCCGCAAATTTACTGAGCTACCCGCGATTCACGGAGCAGTAGCTCCGTAAATTGTGTGTGCGCTGTGTAAACTTGCCCTGCGTAAGGGCGCCTAATGTAAATGATCCCTAGGGGGCGGGAATCATTTAAATTAGGCGCGCCGAGCGTAGAGCGCATGCTCCGTCGGGAAACTTTCCCAACGTGCATTGCGGCAAATGATGTCGCAAGGACGTCATTTGCTTCAAAGTGAACATGAATGGCGTCCAGCGCCATTCACGAATCACTTACGCAAATTACGTAAAATTCGAACTTCGCGACGCGGGAACGATGGGTATACTTTAGCATTGGCTGCCCCTGCTATTAGAAGGGGAAGCCTTACGCTAAACACGCCGTACGGAAACAACGTAAATTGCGTACGCAGGGCTCGCGCAACATTGTGAATCGGTGTTAGTATGCAATTTGCATACTATACGCTGACCACAATGGGAACTGCCATCTATCTATCTATCTATCTATCTATCTATCTATCTATCTATCTATCCACAGGTATCTATCTCTATCTACAGGTATCTATCTACATGTATCTATCTTTCTATCTATCTATCTATCTATCTATCTATCTATCTATCTATCTATCTATCTATCTATCTATCTATCTATCTATCTATATCTACAGGTATCTATCTATCTATCTATCTATCTATCTATCTATCTATCTATCTATCTATCTATCTATCTATCTATCTATCTATCCACCCACAGGTATCTATCTCTATCTACAGGTATCTATCTATCTATCTATCTATCTATCTATCTATCTATCTATCTATCTATCTATCTATCTATCCACAGGTATCTATCTCTATCTACCTATCTATCTATCTATCTATCTATCTATCTATCTATCTATCTATCTATCTATCTATCTATCTATCTATCTATCTATCTATCTATCTATATCATGTGTGATATAGATTTATATATATATATATATATCTGCATTTAAATCTAATGCCGCGATCATTTTTCAGCATGAAAAAAAAAAACGTTGTTTTTCAGCATGTCCAAAAAAACGAAGTTTTTCCAACTTCATCATTAAAAACGACATTGCCCACACACCATATTTTTTTAAAAATGATGAAAAAAGCACGGTGACGTGCAACACGTGCGACGGCACTCTAAAAGGGAAGTTCTATTCGCCTTTGGGCTGCTTTAGCTGATTCCGTGTTAGTAAAAGACGATTCGCGCCTTTCTGTCTGTTACAGCGTGATGAATGTGCTTACTCCATTTTGAACGGTAGGTTTACCTGAATGAGCGCTCCCGTCTCATAACTTGCTTCTGATACCAGATCTGGTGCTGGGACAGTTTACAAACTTTTCTATGAATGGAGTAAAGTAATGCCTCCTGTTATATTGATGTCACATATCCCAGAAGGTATTACTTTCCTCCATTCATAAAACATTATGTTTTAAGACAAAGTACTAGATCTTTTGCACATGCCTGAGATCTGGTGCAGTTTGCATCCCATATTGCAGTGATGGCGAACCTTGAGACCCGGATGTTTTGGAACTACATTTCCCATGATGCTCATGAACTCTGCAGTGTAGTTGTGCACCATGGGAAATGTAGTTCCAAAACATCTGGGGTGCCAAGGTTCACCATCACTGCCCTATTGTATGAATAGGGGAAGTACAGTAATGCCTCGTGGGATATGACCATATACAGTAGAGTAAAAAGTCACTCTCAGGGGGTGGAGCTTGGCAAGCTGACGTCATCACGCCCGATGGATTGAGATGCACTGGATTTTTTTTTTTACTTTTTATTTCTTCTCTTGTGAATACCTATGGTTTTTACATCAGTAAGCTCATTCGTACCGGATTATGCTATATGCCCTGTCTCCTTCACTGCTATGGCCCAAATCACTGCCCTATTGTATGAATAGGGGAAGTACAGTAATGCCTCATGGGATATGACCATATACAGTAGAGTAAAAAGTCACTCTCAGAGGGTGGAGCTTGGCAAGCTGACGTCATCACGCCCACTGGATTGAGATGCACTGGATTTTTAAGCTGTGCTTTTTTCTTCTCTTGTGAATACCTATGGTTTTTACATCAGTAAGCTCATTCTTACCGGATTATGCTATATGCCCTGTCTCCTTCACTGCTATGGCCCAAATGTGATTACCGGCCACCGAGTGGTCTTTTTGAAGGCTATATTGCTGGGCTAAGGTGATACAAAATGAATTAGCGCAACCACAGTAATAATCAGTGACATGTGTTCAAAATAATCAGAATATTTAAAGTAACGTTACCAGCTAAACACTATTTAGGTAAATTCACAACACTCAATAATGACATAAATTAATAAAAAAAAAGTGTAGCACAACCAAAATCTACCATATACTAATAAAATATGCTGCAAAAAAACTTGAAAATTCCAATAAACTCAAATTATACAGTGTATAACAAGAATTACATTCACATTCCAAAATTGTGTAAAATCAAACTTTAAAGTCCAATTAATAAATAGTGTGATCATCTCTGTGCCACTGTTATCCAAATAAAAGTGCCCCGTGTCTCCACCACCATTTAAGTTGGCCAATCACCTCATTGCCATGAGCCCAGAATTACCAGAAAGGTCAAAGCAAGCCGCGTTCCCCTAATCTAATGCTCTTTGTTTAAAAGTTTTAATATATAAAAGATACGTATTACACTTACAGAGTTTTTTTATTCCACAATGCAATCTTGTCACATCTGATTTGTTGCCATCACTTCATGTCACATATCAAAACTTTTGTTACCCCTACATTTCCTATTCCTGATATGTGTCTGCTGTACCATGAGAAAGTATCCTGTTCTCTTTGTAATTCTTTCTTTATGTGAAATCCCTGGTGTCTCTGCCAGGCCCTCTGTTTTCCTATTAAAAACTGACCACATTAAGCAGGAGAGCACATTGTGGTCAGGTCTCAACTCAGCCTACCCTCCTCCAAAAATCACCCTCCACAGCCATTCAGTGGCTCCGCTTTTATGCAGTTGAGAGCAGAGGGATTGTGATCATTTATAAAAAGAGGGAAGCATTTATTTATAATGTTTTTTTATAACTATACAAAAATGTTTTGCCTTTTATTTCTATTTTAACCCCTTCCCTACCGATGCATTGTCAAATGACGTCGGCAGGAACCCTCCCTCGATCCGGGTGGACATTATATGACGTCCTGTATTCCCGGTGTAGTGTCACAGTCTGCTGCCTAACGTAGAATGCTGCGGAAGTCACGTGGCGGCCAACTGCGCATGCGCAATGCGTTCCAAACGCAAGTGCGATGCGTTCCAATAGATTTACGACAGTACACACCAGCGAACCCGGCATTCAGGGTGACGTGGATTTAGAGGAAAGTGGCCAGTCGGCCTCATGTCCTCGCTTCGCTCCGACGGCTCGCTCCGCTCGCTCGGCCTCCTGGCTCTTTTTTTAACATCCTCCAATCCACGGGGATGTTAAGGAAAGAGCCTGGATGCCGACCGAGGTTTCACTGGTGTGTACTGTCGTGAATCCATTGGAACGCATCGCACTTGCGTTTGGAACGCATCGCGCATGCGCAGTTGGCCGCCACGTGACTTCCGCAGCATTCTAAGATAGGCAGCAGAATGTGACAATACACCGGCGTTCTAGGGCGCGTGTGCGCCTGCGGCACCGTTCGTGACCCGGTGCGCGTGCCCGGTGGCTGCGATTGCTGCCGGACACCCGCGATTGCCAGTGATCACGGCAGGAGTGTGGATCTGTGTGTGTAAACACACAGACCCACCTCCTGTCAGAGGTGAGGAGACCAATGCTGTGTTCCCAGTACAGAGGAACACACATCGGTCCCTATAGGGAACATTTTAACCCCTTCAGCGTCCCCTAGTGGTTAACCCCTTCCCTGCCAGTCACATTTACACAGTAATCAGTGCATATTTATAGCACTAATCACTGTATACATGTGAATGGTCCCAAAAACGTGTCAAAAGTGTCCGATGTGTTCGCCGCAATGTCACAGTCACAATAAAAAATCGCAGATCGCCGCCATTACTAGTAAAAAAAATTCATGAAATAAAAATGCCATAAATCTATCCCCTATTTTGTAGACGCTATAACTTTTGCGCACACCAATCAATATACGATTATTGCGATTTATTTTTTTACCAAAAATATGTAGAAGAATATGTATCGGCCTAAACTGAGGAAAAAATATGTTTTTTTTTTTTTAAAAAAAATGTTTTTTTTTAAAATAAAAAAGTTAAAAATAGTGGCCCGGATCCAGGTAGATTTGCCCCTTATTTACGGAGGCGCAGGGCAGCGTTTTTGCCCTGCGCCCCCGCAAATTTACTGAGCTACCCGCGATTCACGGAGCAGTAGCTCCGTAAATTGCGTGTGCGCTGTGTAAACTTGCCCTGCGTAAGGGCGCCTAATGTAAATGATCCCTAGGGGGCGGGAATCATTTAAATTAGGCGCGCCGAGCGTAGAGCGCATGCTCCGTCGGGAAACTTTCCCAACGTGCATTGCGGCAAATGATGTCGCAAGGACGTCATTTGCTTCAAAGTGAACATGAATGGCGTCCAGCGCCATTCACGAATCACTTACGCAAATTACGTAAAATTCGAACGTCGCGACGCGGGAACGATGGGTATACTTTAGCATTGGCTGCCCCTGCTATTAGAAGGGGAAGCCTTACGCTAAACACGCCGTACGGAAACAACGTAAATTGCGTACGCAGGGCTCGCGCAACATTGTGAATCGGTGTTAGTATGCAATTTGCATACTATACGCTGACCACAATGGGAACGCCCCCTAGCCGTCATGGCTAGAATGCAGCCTAGATATGCGTGGCATAAGAGCCTTATGCCACGCAGATTTTAGGCTGCAGTCGGCGTTACGATGTTCCTGAATCAGGAGCATTCGTAACGCCGGGGCAAGTAAGCAATTGCGTTGTGTACCCTATGGTTACACAGGCGCAATTGCTTCTTGAATACAGGCCAGTGTTTTTTTTCGCTCTTCTTTTGTTTATAGCGCAAAAAATAAAAAACGCAGAGATGATCAAATACCACCAAACGAAAGCTCTATTTGTGGGGGGGGGGGGGGGGGAAACATAAAGATTTAGTTTGGGTACAGTGTTGCATGACCACGCAATTGCCATTCAAAGTGCGACAGCGCTGAAAACTAAAAATTGGTCTGGGCAGGAATGGGGTGAAAATGCCCTTTATGTAAGGGGTTAAACTGAATGGGTTGTTTTACAAGGTGACCATTTACAATCACTTTAAGTTGATCACTTTGATTTGCATTATTTTGTGATTATATTTTTTTGTGATCGCTTATCTATTAAAGGGGTAGTACAAAAAAAGTATATTTATGTCAAGATGTCTGGAAGAGGCGCCCTGGGGAAAAAAAAACAAGACAAAAAAGGGGTTGGGGGGTAGATGGGGATTAGATTGGTGCAAACTTTGATGGTAAAACTTATAGGAGAGTTTAGTGACTGACTTGGGTGCTTGCACATTAATGGAAGGGTTGTGCTGAACAGTGTGAGGCTTTTAGCAGGCTGCAGCACCCAATAAGCGTGTGATGTTGTATGGGAATTGGCTGATGCTTCTATTGGTGTTGTGAAGAAGAGAGAGGGGGGAAAGACACATGAGCGTCGCCTTCTCCCAGGGTGCTGCAGCTGTGCGCTCCTCCTCCAGCCTCACCATTCACATACTGGACTAGTGCCGTCTTCTCCGGCTCCATCCACACAGCCTGCTGCTGCTGCTCTGTACGCACTTGTATCGCACCTTCCTTCCATACAGAGTGTTGTCATTCCGGGAGGAAGCCTCCATCTGACAAGACCTCTTCAAGCCATTCTATGCAGGATTAGCCAATCGTTTGCTCCTTTGCACAGACACGTTATTCCGCTTCGGGTTTCCATTGACTGACACGTCCTGCCAAACAGGTAAGGCTTCCAATGTGTTTGTTTATAATGAGGAACGCTCGGCCGCCCGTCATTGCTGTAATGCGGGGAGAGCTTTCAGCACCTGTCGCTGTCCAGTGCTGGCTCCGGGGAAATGCTCGGCTCTGGATGGGAAGCTGCAAAGTCCTGTCCCTTTGCCTGTGTGCACCCAACGGGGGTCATCAGGACTGTCACCTATCATGGGGGTCATCAGGACTGTCACCTATCATGGGGGTCATCAGGACTGTCACCTATCATGGGGGGTCATCAGGACTGTCACCTATCATGGGGCTCATCAGGACTGTCACCTATCATGGGGATCATCAGCACTGTCACCAATCATGGGGGGTCATCAGGACTGTCACCAATCATGGGGGTCATCAGGACTGTCACCTATCATGGGAATCATCAGGACTGTCACCAACCATGAGGGTTATGAGGACTTTCACCAATCATGGGGGGTCATCAGGACTGTCACCTATCATGGGGATCATCAGGACTGTCACCTATCATGGGGATCATCAGCACTGTCACCAATCATGGGGGGTCATCAGGACTGTCACCAATCATGGGGGTCATCAGGACTGTCACCAACCATGAGGGTTATGAGGACTTTCACCAATCATGGGGGGTCATCAGGACTGTCACCTATCATGGGGATCATCAGGACTGTCACCTATCATGGGGATCATCAGGACTGTCACCAATCATGGGGATCATCAGGACTGTCACCTATCATAGGGGGTCATCAGGACTGTCATCAACCATGAGGGTTATGAGGACTGTCACCAATCATGAGGGTCTTTAGAACTGTTACCCACATTTAAGGAGTCATCAGGACTGTCACCAATCATGGGGGGTTATGAGGACTGTCACCTATCATGGGGGTCATCAGGACTGTCACCTATCATGGGGGTCATCAGGACTGTCACCAATCATGGGGATCATCAGGACTGTCACCTATCATAGGGGGTCATCAGGACTGTCATCAACCATGAGGGTTATGAGGACTGTCACCAATCATGGGGGGTCATCAGGACTGTCACCTATCATGGGGATCATCAAGACAGTCACCAACCATGAGGGTTATGAGGACTGTCACCAATCATGGGGGGTCATCAGGACTGTCACCTATCATGGGGATCATCAAGACAGTCACCAACCATGAGGGTTATGAGGACTGTCACCAATCATGGGGGGTCATCAGGACTGTCACCTATCATGGGGATCATCAGGACAGTCACCAACCATGAGGGTTATGAGGACTGTCACCAATCATGGGGGGTCATCAGGACTGTCACCTATCATGGGGATCATCAAGACAGTCACCAACCATGAGGGTTATGAGGACTGTCACCAATCATGGGGGGTCATCAGGACTGTCACCTATCATGGGGATCATCAGGACTGTCACCAACCATGAGGGTTATGAGGACTGTCACCAATCATGGGGGGTCATCAGGACTGTCACTATCATGGGGATCATCAGGACTGTCACCAACCATGAGGGTTATGAGGACTGTCACCAATCATGGGGGGTCATCAGGACTGTCACTATCATGGGGATCATCAGGACTGTCATCAACCATTAGGTTTATGAGGACTATCACCAATCATGGGTATCTTTAGAACTGTTACCCACATTTGGGGGGGGGGGGAGGTCATCAGGACTGTCACCTATCATGGGGATCATCAGGACTGTCACCAATCATGAGGGTTATCAAGACTGTCACCAACCATGAGGGTCTTTAGAACTGTTACCCACATTTAAGGAGTCATCAGGACTGTCACCCACCATAGGGGGTCATCAGGACTGTCACCAACCATGAGTCTTATCAGGACTGTCACCAATCATGGGGGGTCATCAGGACTGTCACCAACCATGAGTCTTATCAGGACTGTCACCAATCATGGGGGGTCATCAGGACTGTTAAACATCATGGAGATTATCAGGACTGTCACCATCCATGATGGTTATCAGGACTGTCACCAATCATGGGGGTCTTTAGAACTGTTACCCACATTTTTTGGGGGGGAGGGGTCATCAGGACTGTCACCATCCAGGAGTGATATCAGGACTGTCACCAATCATGGGGGTCATCAGGACTGTTTAACATCATGGGGCCATTAGGACTGTTACCAACCATGAGGGTTATCGGGACTGTCACCAATAATGGGGGTCATCAGGACTGTCATCAACCATGAGGGTTATGAGGACTGTCAGCAATCATGGGGGTCTTTAGAACTGTTACCCACATTTTGGGGGGTCATCAGGACTGTCACCTGCCGTAGGGGGTCATCAGGACTATCACCAATCATGAGGGTTATCAGGACTGTCACCAATCATGGGGGTCTTTAGAACTGTTACCCATGTTTGGGGGGGTCATCAGGACTGTCACCTAACATAGGGGGTCATCAGGATTGTCACCAACCATGAGGGTTATCAGGACTGTCGCCAATCATGGGGGTCATCAGGACTGTTTAACATCATAGGGCCATTAGGACTGTCACCAACCATGAGGGTTATTAGGGCTGTCACCAATCATGGGGGTCATCAGAACTGTTACCCACAGTGGGTGGTCATCAGGACTGTCTCCCATCGTAGGGATTATCAGGACTGTATAAAAAGATAGGGATCATTAGGTTTGTCACCCACCATGGGAATCATCAGTGGTCTTCAGGACTGTCAATTACTATAGGGGTAATTATGTATATTACCCATCATGGGAGTTGTCAGGACTGTCACCCACCATGGGGGGGTCAACAGGACTGTCACTCACTATGATTAGTCATCAGGACTGTTAACTATTATGGAGGTCATCAGGACTGTCACCCACAATAGGGGGGTCACCAGAACTGTCACCCACAATTGAGTGTCATCAAGACTGTCACCTACAATGGTGGTCATTAGGACTATAACCTACCATGGGGGTTCATCAGGACTTTCATCCACCATG